>NC_088423.1:35321577-35624434 GCF_034236695.1 Oncorhynchus nerka | reverse complement strand
GTTGGACCATACGATGTTTGGACGGTGAATAGTTTGACTGGTAGATCGTGGACCATTAAACCTTTTGGCGTGTTGGATTGGTGGGCTATTAGACTGTGAAGAGTTGGACTGGTAGACTATGGACCACAGAGCTTTAGTGGAGGCTTCAGGCAAATGTATTTGAGTGCTGAGCCAGTCCCTCCCTCCCTCCCTCATCCCTCAGCTGTGGTTCTGTAAACAACGCCAGCTTGATATACGAGCACTGATGCACTCTGATCGGAGGCCAGAAGGATTCTACTTCATTATTTTAGAAGTACAACACCGTCCTGTAGTTCTATGCTGTCTAGTGGGTGAGAAAGGAACGTCTTTTGATTATTTTGGTAGAGAAAATGAGTCATCACATCGCAATGAAGGAATTAATTGTATGATTATTTAAGTGAAGTTGCTGACTTTGCGAGGTGTCCATTACAGCAAACCAATAGCCCTCTAAATTGGTTGGTTCCTCTGTAAGTACTTGAAAACTTTTTATGTTTTTAAAAAGTAGCAGATATTGTGCAGTTGCTCCTAATTTGGGATAATCTTTTGAACTATGCACATATTAGTTGAACACCTTAAGGTTAAGGTCTTCTCCCCAAACATAATGGAGCTCGTGAGAGTTAGCGCATGGATTGTTGGCACATGTTAAATTCATACGATCAGTCTCATGGGAAGAAAACAGTGGATGGATCACTAACTAAGACTCTCAACTGAAACAGGAGAACACCCACCCCATCCCTTTAACTCCTAAACCCTCTGTCCATCTCACTCACACACACACACACACACACACACACACACACACACACACACACACACACACACACACACACACACACACAGCTGAATCAACAGTGATACAGGAAGACAGTCCACTCCATCCATGTTGATTGCCACCGTGCCTCACACACACACAGAAAACTCTACAGAAAGTCTACACCCCCTTGAACCTTTTCGTTGCATTACGAAGTGGGATTGAAATAGATTCCATTGTCATTTTTTTTCTCTCATTGATCTACACAAAATACTCCATGATGTCAAAGTGAGAAGAAAATTCTACAAACTTTTTCAAATGAATAACAAATTAAATAACTAAAATATAGTTGTTTAGGCAAGCCTAAATTAGTTCAGAAGTAACATTTTTGCTTAATAAATCCCAAAGCAAGGAAGAGTAGCTGCAGCAGCTATTGGGGATCCACAATAAATACAAATAAGTTATATGGACTCACTGTGTGAAATAATAGTGTTTTACATGATTTTGAATGACTACCCCTTCCTCTGTGCCCCATACAACATCTGTAATGTCCCTCAGTCAAGTATTGAAATTCAAGCACAGATTCAACTACAAAGACCAGGGAGATTTTTAAAAGCCTCATAAAGAAAGGCAGTGATGGGTAACAATAACAAATCAGACATTTAAATATCTCTTCAAGCATGGTCAAATGAATCATTATGCTGTGGATGACGTATTAAACCACTCAGGCACATCAAAGATGCAGTTGTCCTTCTGAATTGAGTTGCAGGACAGGAACAAAACTGCTTAGGGATGTCACCCGAGGCAATTTTTTTAAACCGCTATGGCAGAGTTCAATGGCTGTGATGGGAGTAAACTGAGGATGGATCAACAACATTGTAGTGACTTTACCTTAATGACCTACATGACAGAGTGAAAAGAAGAATACAAATATTCCAAAACATGCATATGTATGCAACGAGGCACTAAAATAAAACTGCAAAAAAACACAACTTTATGTTTCAGTCAAACACAACACATCACAGAGTAACTGCCTCCTTATTTTGAAGCATGGTGGTGGCTGCATCTTGGTATGAGTATGGCTGTGGCGGTCATGAAATTTCATCAGTCGGTGATTGTCAAGCAAATAGCTGTCGATCTCACGGGAATTGACCGTTAATTAACATAAACACATTTAGCATCTTCTGGCTTCCACACACAGCCTACAAGCCACTGATGCAGATGCACATTTTTGAAAAGTCTAATAAATCCATGTAATATAGCCTACACCTTCACAATAAATCCATTCTTTATTTTCGACAGGTCTAAAGAAGCATGATATGAAGAAAATGTAGTCTATTTCAGAAGAACAGAATAGCACACTCTGAATTGTCCTTATGTTCGGTCCTGATCTGGCTATGCCAAATGGCTGTGGGCTACACTAGTTCATTTAGAGGGATGATAGAGTGCTGAGTACCAGTGAGTTATCAAGTTTGGTCACATGGAATTTGACTGCCTTCATGACTCGTGACCGTCGGTGTCACCACAACAGCCCTAGGTATGAGTTTTCTTTACATCTGCAAAGACTGGAGTTTAAGATGAAAGAAACAGGATGGTTTAGCACTGACAAAATCCTAGGGGAGAACCTGTTTCAGTCTGCTTTTCACCAGACACTGGGAGGGGAATTCACCATCAGCAGGACAATAACCTACAACACAAAGCCAAATCTACACTGGAGTTGCTTACCAAGAAGACAGTGAATGTTCCTGAGTGGCCAAGCTACAGTTTTGACTTAAATCTGCTTGAAAATCTATGGCAAGACTTGAAAATGTCTATCTAGCCATGATCCCCAATATCTTAACAGCTTGAAGAAAGAAAAAAAGAAAGACAAAAGGTCAATATTGCACAATGCAGGTGTGTAAAGCTCTTGTGAGACTTACCCATGAAGAATCACAGCTGTATTCGCTGCCAACGGTGATTCTAACATGTATTGACTCAGAGGGGTGAAGACTTACCTAATCAAGGCGTATTAGGGTTTTATTTTTCTTTAATCTTTTTAAAATGTGAGAATTTTTCATCCACTTTGACATTCAAGTATTTTGTGTAGATGGTTGACAAAAAATTACTAAATCAATTTGAATCCCGCTTTGTAACACAATAAAATGTGAAGAAATCCAAGGGGAGTGTAGACTTTCTATAGGCATTGTATACTCTCACGTGTACATGGCACATGTCACTGTTTTTGATGACATTCCCAAAATGACATCCTATTCGATTTGGGTTATAGCACTACGTATGTATCTGACCTTCCTGCTAGATCCAATCAGTGTAATATGTAATGAAACTGATCACAATGCTAAATGTATGCATTACTTGAAAAGGGCACAGTAGCAGAAAGACTGAAGAGTGGAACGTTAAATGTATAGTTAACCTAATATGTGCAAATAGCTGACCCATTTGAGAGGTATTTGCTGGGCCCTTCATAAAAATAAACGCTATCCACCCTTAAAATGGTGTGTGGTCTGTCAGAAATCACTCCCATCTGTATGGCCTTGCCAAGAACCGCAACTATGGAGAGGAAGCAAGTTCATGAACAAGACCCTATAGAGAAGAAATGGAGGGCGGCAAAAAATGTAATTGGCTGTAAAGTTTGGACTTAGGAAATCTATATAATTGCATATATCTCAAACATTTGGTTGTCGGTTTCATCACAATTATCTGACATCCCTTTAATAGGGTTTTGATCTGATTTGTATTAACTGGCTTTCCAAACATGCCTGACCTTTACTGAGGCATACATTTTCTGATTGGATGCAACAAAGGGCAGTGATCATCTCATAACTGTTGTTGCATTGCATGTTGCTATGCTACAGTATACAATCCCTATATCCATTGTATCATGTGATATCATATCTGATCATAGTCCATTCCCTGGCCTTTCCTGGAATGTGTCTAGTTTTGGAAATGTCTATATTTTGAAAGAAATGCATAAATCTGCATACTGTAGTTGCTCTGGTGTACCTGAAGAATTTCAAATCACCATAGAGAATAAAAAGGCGAGTTGTGTTTCTTCACCGGGAGAAAATCATTTTGTGGAATTAAGCAGAAACCCCATTATTGGCCCATGAGACGAGGGGGAGGGAAAGAGCCAAAGGGGGGAGGGGCGCAGAGCGAAATTCCTGATGGATATGATGAACAAAATGTTCCAGAGATGTGTTTGTCATACTGTTGAGTGGGAGCACATAGTTTTGTTTATAGAGTGAAAGTCTACGGGGGTGGTTCATATAAAATGTATGATAATATGCTCACGTGTATCATGGTTGAGAGAATGTGCTAAAGACTGTCTCTCTGATTCAGTGCTGGTGTGGAATGTTGGTAAAGATGTGACTTATATGTTGAATTTGGAAATCCTCGAGGCTAGATTTCCCAGTGTAAAATGTTATTTACAGAGTCCTAGATTATTGGAGGTCAACTGTATACCATGTTTTCCTCATAGTTGGAAGCAAAACTGTTTCCACATTTTTTTTTTTAAGGTAAGGACACATTCTTATTTTCAATGACAGCCTAGGAACAGTGGGTTAACTGCCTTGTTCAGGGGCAGAACAACATATGTTTACCTTGTCAGCTCGGGGATTCGATCTTGCAACCTTTCACTTACAAGTCCAATGCTCTAACCACTAGGCTACCTGCCACCCCCCACATGAAGTCCTTGCAGTTTAGAATCCTATACATCAGTATCTGTTCGATTCAGAAAACAAACGGCTCTATTCTGTTCGTTAGATAGGAAGTCCATCCAAAAATATGTTGATTTTTTTTTTCTTCCCTTCGCCCAAAAGACGACCTTCTTGGTTCTCTATTTAATTTGTATTATCTTGTGAAATGGTTAGAAATGCCACAGCCAAGGGCTTTCATGAGAACTCCAGCTTGGCAGGGCTTTTCTTGCCATTAGACAAAGATAATACCCAAGACCAGTAACATGAGCCAAGGTCTTTAGTGAGAGAATGAAAAATGCAACTCAACAAGACACATTTGTTATACTGTAGGAATGGGTTTTATATCGTGGAAGCATTTTTTAGCTGCCAATACTGTAGTGGATTTGTTTTATTGGTTTCAATGAAGAATGCAGAGACATAGCAACTGGATTAAATTTGAGACTTTTTTTTAAAATAAAAAAATAGTAAGTCTCTTATTTTTTTTCCAAAACCTGTGTTTGTGGATAGGCCCCACAATCAGTAATGCTACATAGCATAATGATGTTCTTGCATGGCAGTTCATCAACCCATCTGTGGTGTGTAAACAACAGGGATGAATAATCTAGCCTAACTCTGACCAGATATTTGAGGTATGTTGTATAGGCTACATTTTCAAAGGTTCAATAAATCTTATCTTTGCCATTTGAATTGACCAGAGCAGTCAAATGTGATTATAAATAGACATAATCATTATTCATGTTTACATGGGGCCCTCTAATAACTGCAAAAATATGTATCCTAATCTTCATATTGTTGGCCCAAAGTAAGATTGTGAAGGATTCTTTTTATGCTCCACTTCACTTTCCATATTTGTGTTTTGATTATAGTATGTTTGAGAAACTCAGTGATGCTTGAAGGGCCATCCACTCAACCATCAGTGGTCTTTAAGAGTGTGTCATACTGGAGTGAAAATGCACACGTTCAACTAGCACTGCCCAACAGGTGTTTCAGACTGGCTCTGGAAAGTCTGTCAGTCAGTTTGGAGGATGCCAAGCAGGCCTATACTTCCCAAACATATGGAAGAATTTTGACATTTCCTCTATGAATAATGTACTGGATTAAGATAGAAAATTGCAGAATGAAGGCTGTGTTCCTTATTGAAAGAGTTGCTTTTCTTTTGTATTTTTCATAGAAATGCATCGCAGTACATACATCTGGGCTCATTAACTAGGATTCAGCCACAATCTTTTTCTTGAACGGTTGATCAGGGGGCCGGAACATAATTACGAATAATTTGTAGACTTCAAAAAGCCCAAACTGATATAATATTTGACTAAAACAATCATTTCAAACCTTGCTTACATTTGTGTACGATCACATACAGTCACGTGAAAAAGCACTTGTCCCTTTTTCCCCACTTATATTTTTGATACTGAATGTTATCAGATCTTCAATTTATTTCATAAACAAAGTTATGCAACACCCAATGTCCCTGTGTGAAAAGGTAATTGTCCCCTTACACTCAATAACTGATTGTGCCACCTAGCTGCAATGACTAAAACCAAATGCTTCCTGTAGTTGTTGATCAGTCTCACATGTCGCTGTGGAGGATTTTTGTCCCACTCTTCCATGCAGAACTGCTGTAAATCAGCGACATTTGTGGGTTTTTAAGTATGAACTTCTCGTTTCAAGTCCTGCCACAACGTCTCAATTGGGATTATGTCTGGACTTTGACTAGGCCATTCCAAAACTTCAAATGTGTTCATTTTAGCCATTTTAATGTAGACTTGATTGTGTGTTTTGGATCATTGTCTTGCTGCGTGACCCAGCTGCGCTTCAGCTCACAGACAGATAACCTGACATTATCCTGTAGAATTCTCTGATACGTTGGAGAATTCATGGTTCCTTCTATTAAGGCAAGTCGTCCAGGTTCTGAAGCAGCAAAGCGTCCCCAAACCATCACACTACAACCAACATGCTTGACTGTTGGTATGAGGTTCTTACAGTGGAATGCAGTTTGGTTTCCGCCAGGCGTGGGACCCACGTCATCCAAAAAGTTATACTTTTGAATCATCTGTCCATAGAATATTCTTCCAAAAGTCTTGATGATCATCCAGGTGCTTTTTGGAAAACTTTGGACGACATGGGCTCCATTATGCCAAAAACCAAACATACTTTTACCACCATGTGAAGTTCATCGTAACTTATTTCATCTTGAGCCTAATAAACTGCATGCTTTCCTGAGTCGTAGTGAAAGGACCACACAATGTTATTGCGTGAATCTAAGTTTCCATCAGGTCTGTCATGACATTTTTTATTAGACTTTATTCACATAACCAGGTTTCCATCCAAACTTTTTATCGACATGGACATCTGCTCTAAGCATATTGTCTTTCTCTGCGTGGGTTCCCATGTGAGGTTTGGAGGTCCTTGCATAACCACTGGAGTCCATGAAGAACATGGAGCAGCTTCATACTGTATGAGGGAACATTCATAGGGTGCTCACGTGTCCAAGCCAGTCTGAGTTCATTCCTTTTCCACCCAAAAACACGAGCCCCTGGTACGTGTTAAAACAAATAATCACGACAGGACCTTTGTGAAAACAAGGAAATTGAAGGACAAGGACAGATATCTGTGTTTTGGAGATGGATGGTTTTCTGAGATTTTAGTTTCTAATGTAAACCACCAGTCAGCAGGTCTCCATTAGGCGATGCAGATGGTTCATGTTTCTCATGGCTGAACTGTTTGATCCCCAGTCTATGTTCAGGAAGTTATGTGACGGTGAGCAGCCTCATGAGCGTGTGGACGATGCCTGTAGTACCTCAGAATAACACACTCTTTCCTCTCGGACTTGTACTTTTGCTCTTTCTTTTTTTGTTTCACATTCATGCATATGCTCCTGGTTACGATGGGTAGCTTTGTAAAAGGGCTCTCACATAGATTGCAGCTGACACTTTTCACGTGTTCCTAAGCCAACAACACCCAGTCCACTTTCACAAAATATGGAGATGTTGGCTTTTTTTTGTTGTCACAGAGTACATTTGTTCCAGTAAGCTTATATCAAAAGCCATGTTTTCGCTGGATCATACCATTTCTGGTTGATTTCTCCCCAAAATGTGTAGATCGTAGACCTCTCTTCATAGGTGCTCTCCAAAGTCAGCATGGCAAGAGGTTGGAGGAGGTGAAGGGCAGTAGAGGCAATGAGGCATTGTCCAAAGTTTAGACAAGCCTCGAGCCACATTCAATCAGCCATAAACACAGCAGACGTGTGAATTTTTCTGGCTAGTGGTTACTAGAACGTGGTCCTCATTTATACTGTTTATTTGAAGTGAGGCTGGATTTCTGTTATGTTTAAAATGACACGTGTTAAGATTTGTATATATCAATGTGTACCATGCAGTTATCTGTCATGTAAAATTGGACATTTAAACTGACTACAGTATAGGCAGTCTCAAAAAGAAGCATTATGGTGTTATTGCTTTCCTGATCTCCATTTTTGTTCAGTATATTAAACATAGATATGTAATGACGCTTTCCTTTTCCTTGTTATTGATTATGACCAATATCTGTTTCAGGTCATGGATGAAACCAAAACACAGATAGCGTGGCCTTCCAAATTGAAGATCGGAGCCAAGTCCAAAAAAGGTGAATGTTGTAGGTTTTGATTCTACAACAACAGCTCAGCTGTGGTTATATCAAAAGTAACAGAACGTCCTTCTTGTTAACTGCTCTACATTTGACTCCAATGTTGCCTTTTCATTACCGGATGTAAGTCTTAAGTTTTGTTTTTGGAAGATATTTGCTGATGTCTGTACATGAAGACTATATAAATCAGTGAATTTGCAATGAGAACATAGGTTTGTTAGTTTTAGCCCTGAATGCCTTAATAGAAAATGACTCAAGTAAAAGTGAGTCACCCAGTAAAATACTACTTGAGTAAAAGTATTTAGTTTTAAATGTACTTAAGTACAGTGGTAGAAAAAGTACTCAATTGTCATACTTGAGTAAAAGTTATACACCAAATGTCTTGTTTTTTAAAATGTTATTTATGGACAGACGGGCACACTCCAACACTTGGAGGCAGTAGGGATGACACAGTTATAGGTGCATGAATTGTACCATATTGCTGCCCTGCCTGAGCATTTGAAATGTACTTTTGGGTGTCAGGCATAATGTACTGTATGGGAGTAAAAAGTACATATTTTCTTTAGGAATGTAGTGGAGAAAAAGTTGTCAAAAATATCAAAAGTAAAGTACAGATACTATTTAAGTTAAAATACTTAAGTACTTAAAGTACTACTTTTAAGTGCTTTACACCACGGGAAGTTATTATAGAGGGGACATGTCATGTATATCAAGGTCGCAGCAGCATTCATTGTTTCACCACTTACTTTAAAAACACTTATGTTTAAAGATGAAACCTTTGTGAGTTTGTACGAGGGATGTTGAGTTAGGAGTTATCTGCATGTAATGTCTGAAATTCCAGTGCACTGCCAATAAAATACTACTGCTATTTAAAGCTTGTCTGGGGGGGGTTTCGACATGCCCCCTTTGTTGACCCCAATGGAATGCCAGTGTGCATCTTCATGCCAGATGTGAAATCCCAAAACAACTTCCTGAACTTGACCCAGAAGTTGATGAGTTTACACTGGATTTTTGTTTTTAGGGCTGACCCCATTTAGTTTATTTTTTGGTCAATAGGCTGTTGGTCGAGCAAAGATTTTTTTTTAGTCGAGTGTATATATGTATGTATGTGTGTGTGTGTGTGTGTGTGTGTGTGTGTGTGTGTGTGTGTGTGTTTTTAAATGATAGCACATGAGACACCTGTCTGATTCACGCCTGTCTGAGTGGACTAATCCATTGTGAAGGCTGCAGGGATAGCACACCAGTATCACCAGTAGTACATTTCTAATCTGCAATGTTTGTTTGGTTAATGTAGTTTCTGTTAATGCATTCAATTTATTATTACCGTCTTACCGTTGTCATTGTACTGTAGGAGTGGACACGTTGTTTGCAGAGCGCACAACCTAGGCTACAAGTTTTGGTTTATTTCATTCCATTTACAAGTTGTCAATATGTTCATTGTCTTTTTGTTTGTAGCGCTCCTGTCCATCTGGAGTAAGGACACGCACCTGATTACACACATAACTAGGCCTAGGCTACCTGGCCTGCTCACAAATGTAGGCCTATAAATGTGCCCATTTGGGGATCTGATTGTATTTCTGATTGTCTTAACTCACCATCACTGTGGAGCTTTTCAAAGTATGTTTTTCTTTGCCTCAAACAGCAAGTCAACAAAGTCTGTTTTTATATCCATTGAGAATGACAATAGTTCCACAATGTAGCCTATTTGAAAAGTCTTCATGCTCTGATCTGGTGGAAAGATCATAAAATCGTCCTACCTGATTACTTCTTATCCCTTGCGCAAATAGCCTACAGCTGTGTCTGTCCGAGCTCACAGGCAGGGAAACTCTGAGGGCCCAGCATATTTTATACAATGTTACAAGTTTGCTAGCATGAGCTTTGGGCTGCACCAATTAATACAATAGTTGGTAAAAATGGAAAATGGAAATGGTACGATAACTTGGCACTCCAAATGGAAAAGATTGTAGAACGAGGAGGGTCGGGAACAGGTTTTTGTTCTTCTGGTTAGGCTATATTGATCTCGGCTCCCTCCCTCTTTAGTAATTTGTGTCTTCATTTTTAATTGCAGTACTTAAAGCATTAGACAACCTCAGTAGCCTACAAGTAGTTGATTTTATTGAAACACGGGCTGTGTCTAAGAAACCAGTGTGAAATGGCTAGCAAGTTAGCGGGGTGTGCACTAATAGCGTTTTCAATCGGGGAAGTCACTCGCTCTTGAGACCTTGAAGTAGTTGCTTCCCTTGCTCTGTAAGGGCCGCGGCTTTTGTGGAGCGATAGGTAATGATGCTTTGTGGGAGGCAGTTGTTTGTGTGCAGAGGGTCCCTGGTTCGAGCCCAGGTAGGGGCGGAAGCAAAACTGTTACATCTATATATTGAAAAAAAATACACGTTTTAAAAATGTTGACCAATCGAGTGGTCTAAAGAACAGACCACTCTTGCTCGACTAAGATTTGTTTGGAGTCGGACAGCCCTAAATCTTTTTAACAGCTCTTCTACTCCTAGTCAACCTCAAGCTCATTCACAAAACGAACTTACATTGGAAGAACAGTTTGTCCATTTTTATTCAGCCCTATGATTTGTTGGCTGTCAGCCTTTTAGTATTATATATTCCAAACGGAGGGGTATGAACAATGTCCGCTAATCTCTTCCAGTTATCTCATGGGTGCATGCACTGCATTTTTGTGCATTTGGAGGAAAAAAGACATGTATTTGTGACCCTTTCTGCTTAACAGCTGGAGGGGAGAGAGTACTCTATCGTCTAGGTACTGTAATCAACCCTGACATCTACCCACAATGACTGGATGTCGTACACCTGTGAGTTTGAGCTGAGGTTAGCCATCAACACATCTACATGAGACTTATGGATACCCATGCCATTCTGCTTCTCCATTATGTTTACATTTGAATCACGAGCTATCTGAAAGTCAATCATTTTTAAATTGGGAGTTGTCAAAAGTCAAACTATTTGTACCACTTTCTGGAATCATAAATATTCTGTCAGTGATTCATAGGAGAAACAGTATCTTAGGCTAATATTACACTTTACCAGAACATTTCACCATGAGAATAAATGGTCACTGTCCTTACACATTTATGTATGACCAGTGGGAAATGCTCTAACTATCCATCTTGAATTGACAGCATTGTATTGTATTTAACTCTTCTTTCCTACATTGTTTTATACTTGGTGTTACCCAAATGAACGATCAACTTCCTTCTGCAGAGAATATATGGTATAGTAAGCTTATCTGTGGTATTACAACAGTAGCCTATCAATTGTTCATTAATGACATCCAGGCATGAAAATGAAAGACTTCATTCATTTTAAACACCTTTTTGCCCTTTATCACTACACTCCACACATAGCCACAGAGTGGTGACTTGTCATGCAGCGCCTTCAGAAAGTATTCATACCCCTTGATTTATTCCACATTTTGCTGTTACAGCCTGAATTCAGTAGTGATTCAATCGTTTTTTTCTCACCCATCTACACACAATATTTGACTTGGTGGGAGATTTTTCGACGTGGCCTTGGGCAGGGTGCTTGAGCATATCCGCAGCGTCTAGGTCAGACCAAGCCTTGTGACGAGGTATTTGGCCTATACTCATGATGAAGTTGCACAGCTAATGTCACGCGACATACATCAGAACATTTGAAATGGTTACATACAGATTAGTCAACCTCCACACACTTAGGGAGGGTGAGTGTGGGGTTTGCTCCGGTAAACTAAGTTTATTGACAAACGAATACTATCAATCTCTAAATTCGCAATGATATGACAAATTAATCGTTTCCAAGTTCGCGAAGCAGTGTTTACAATGTCTATGCACGTGTATAACGCTTGGAGCCATTCCTCTCCTGCTGAAGTGGACTATGGCCATGCTCGCACTTAAAAGTTTAGGAAAAGATATGTGTCCTGCCAGAGTGCTCAAAGGCAACACGTAGCCCAATCAAAGGTAAAAGTGTAAATATGGCTTTATTCTCTACTTATCAACACTACTCGAGGGAGTAGTCTAGATTCAAGGCATTCGGTCAAGGCGCACGCTCTTTACACGCGGGAATCATTTTGAAATTTTTTCGCTTTTCGGGACAGCAGCACAGCGATTAAACGGATATCAACTTCCAACTTTTTCGTTGGTTCAGCCCCCATTCATTCCCCAATCTTTTAAGCCAAATTGACTTAATTCCGAGCTTTTGAATGGTACTTTAGGAAAATGGGAGGCGAAAGAAACCCCCACCTGTTTAGGCGAGGTGCTGGCTAGCGGAGTAGAAAAGAAGAAAGCCGCATACTCTAGCAGCTCAGATGCAATAATTGAATAACATAATATCCAACGTTTCGACAGGCAAGCTGTCTTCTTCAGGATATGACGACATACACTGCGGGTCACTAGTTTTATATAGTGTCAAAGGACACACACAGGTGTATGTAATCATATCCGGGTGTGGCCTGATATCATTGGTTAATTATTAGATATAAAAAATAACATACAAAAAGTGTGAATGATCGCATATGATCATAGATACAATTTGGCTACAGAGGCCTAGAGACATTTTCAATGAATAGCAGAATCACAAGAATGGTTTCAGGTCAAAGTCTACGTTGAGACCGAAGGTAGCAAGGGTTTTTAAATTAAAGATCCAGGCAGCCTCTCGTTTTAACAATAAATTGTCAAGGTCACCGCCTCTCCTAGGGAGGGTGACATGTTCAATGCCGATATAACATAGGGACAAAATCGAGTGGTTCGCTCCACTTTAGGAGAGCAGCACAAGTCCTCCCCCTACACAGAGGAGATCCTTCTGACTTAGATAAATTGGATGGTAGTTATCTTGCCTTTCCAAAGTTTTAGAATCACAGGCCAACTCTCAGCTAATAACTTTTTAAACTTCCTATTCTGTTTTTAAATGTGTACCGGTCAGATTTTATTTGTTCAAAAGTCTGCTATATGTGTTCTAAGAAATGTAAGTTAACACATCATCTAGATCATAAAAAAAACATTGTACTGCCTTATTTATAGACCTTTCCAAGGCTTATGACACTGTTGACCATTATGTTCTAATTCAAAGGCTGGCTCATAGGCCTGGATCAGGCTTCTTGCAAGTGGTTTGAGAATGATCTGTCAGATAGGACACAATGCGTGATTTCTGATGGTGCCAAGTCTGGTTTCCTGTATATTGCTAAAGGTGTACTGCAGGGGTTGGTATTGGGACCTGTTCGCTTTACTATTTACATAGACCAATAATATTTATGTAATATTTATCTATTCATTCTGTGTGCAGACTACACTGTTATGTATGCCATTGCCCCAACTATTGACCATGCTATGTTAGAGCTGCAATCTGACTTTGTTGTTGATGCCTCACAGAAAGCCCTGGTTGGTTTAAAACTTGTACTTAATGCGGGCAAGACTAAATATATGTATTCTAATTCTCGCAATGTTTTTTTGCTGGTCTACATATTTATTCATTGCATTGTTCTCCCAACGATCTGATTCCCACCTATAAATATCTGGGCATTTGAATTGAAAAATACTTTGTTTTAAAAGGTGTATGAATGAGCTAGTTAAAAAGCTACAATTTTAAAGTGGGTAGAAATAGATCTAGCCTCTCCCTAAATAGCAGAAAGCAGATTGTACAGTCAACTTTCCTGCCAGGTCTTGACTATGGTGACACCATTTACCAGATTGCAGCAGCCACTACTCTTAAACCTTTGGATGCTGTCTACCATAGCACCCTTTGATTTATCACAGGTGACAGTTTTAATACTCACCACTATGTCCTGTATCAAAAGGTTGGCTGCTCCTCATTAGTCCTGTAGATCACTTCATTATTCCCTTTTTTGTTTAAAAAGCTCCACTGCACAAGCTTCCGACTTCCCTAACTTTGCTGTTAAAATATAAAAAATATGAGAACCAACCTTGTGAATGGTTTTGGTTTCTCTTGAGGTTCCTCGGGTCTTCACCGAACTAGGTAAATCCACTTTTAATTTTAAAGGCGCTCATTGCAGGAACCAACTACAAAATACAATACAATTGGATGTTCTGGTGCCGGTCAGGCAATTTAAAATATTGATTGGGGACCTTGTTATTAAAGAATGTAGTTGTTTTTCTTGAATATTTGTCTTGTGCTGTATTGTGACACAACCCGGGATTGAATCCGGGTCTGTAGTGACGCCTCAAAGCACTGTGATATAGTGCCTTAGACCACTGCACAACTCGGGAGGCCCTGGTCACTCCCTTTTTAAGGCCAGGCACCACACCCTAATCGGATCATTTTCCCACTTAATCATATCACAGTCAACTTTTACCAGTTAAATGTAGACACAAATATAATAATATATATAATAATGTTTTTTTTGTATATATTATTTTCTGAAATAGTATACTAATACAGTGGCTTGCGAAAGTATTCACCACCCACCCACACATTTTTCTTATTTTGTTGCCGTACAACCTGGAATTAAAATGGATTTTGGGGGGTTTGTGTCATTTGATTTACACAACATGCCTACCACTTTGAAGATGCAAAATATTTTTTATTGTAAAACAAACAAGACATAAAATGTATTTGCATATCATGCAAATACATTTTTCTGGACACCAGATGAATTCCGCCGAAATATTTTTGCTTTTCTTTTGTTAAGACACTCCAGGACTGGATTTATACATAGCAGATTGTGGATGAATACTTTTTTCTTTTTTCTATCTGTAAAATAATAAAGGTACGCTTTTAAAAAGAAAATGTAATCAATAAAAGTGTTTTGACAGCATATCAACAATTCCCTTTGTTCAAGTCTGGAGAATATGTTTAAGAATAACCACGTAGAATTTGGTGAATGCAGATGCTTCTGAGACTGAGAAAAATGTTTTGACGTGTGGGAAGAGTCTGACTTTTGGGAAATGGCATTTAAAGGGGAAATCTGCAGTTGATACATACATTTTTGGGCATATAAATGAATGATATGTACCCATTGATTCTTGAAGAATATAACTTATAAATGGCTAATGAACTTAGTTCAACTGTCGTACCCCATAACAGCCCAATGTATACGCTTGTTTTACTTCAATGTTTGTAAACAAAGTCAATGTAAACAAATACTATATAGACCTAAAAACATAGTAAAAACTATAATTTTGATATTTTATATATCCAGTCCTTGTATCCATAGCGCTGTCTACAGATGTAGGATCTTAATTTGAGCCAGTTTGCTACAGCAGGTAAATAATCCTGCAGTGTAAAGAAATGTGGATTATCATTAATGGGCATTTTTTATAGGGGTTGATACATTTTTCGTCAGGGCCAATCAAGCAAGTCTGACATTTTTAAGTGGAAATTACAAACTGTAGAAGCCTTATTAAACCTTTAATACACTACAAGTTTGCATTACCTGCAGTGCAGGAAAATGATCAGCAACAAAAAAGAGATCAAGTTTTTTACCGAAACGGGGTGAGGTATTGTTTCAGCTCCGGTGATTGCTGCTTTAAAGACCAAGTACAATGGATTTACACTGCCAAATGAGAAACACCTATTAGACTCAATCAGTCACCGTCTCTTCAAAGTAAGTTACTAATGTATGTAGTCCAGTTTGATACATTCTATGAAATTATGGATCCATGTCCATTTGAAAGTGGTTACAATTCCTGAAAGTTTGACGGTAGTATAAACAAATGAAAATATAAATTTATATTGAACTTTTTGACACTTATTTTTTCTTCTTGAAAATAAGAAGAATGGACTAAAATACCCCCCCCAAAAAATCTACATGGATAAGTAGATGCAAAAATGATATTTTAGCCTCTGGTGCCTGGCTTTAAATAATGTAAACCCATTCTGGAAAAAGTCATTACCGTTGACGGTAAGCAGAGAGGGGTCAAATGGTTTCTTTTGTGTCAAGTGTCAACTTCCAAGACCTTTCTTCTCAGCTGTCATATTGTATGTATTTCTGAATGTTTGGTGTGCCAAATTAAGACTTAGGGTGTTCATTTTCTATTCCACAATCAATCATAAGAGTATACGCGTCACACTTAAAAAATGTGGGGGTGTTTAACATCACACATAGCAACACTAATTTAGCCCCCTAATGTAATGAGTGCCAGATGGGTAGGGGAGCGGAAGGCCAACACCCTCTGCTGGTCTCTAGTCACAGCTGTGTGTTTGGAACGTTTCCTGAAACCAAAGCTGTGAGGGTCTCTTCTAATACTGCTGTCATTTTACTTTGTTTTTCTGTCTCAGACGGCACCCACTCCTATCGTGATGTAACCCATTGTGGAAATGAGAGGCTTTTGGGTTGTTTTTGTGGGGAACAAAATATCGTCTCACAGCTGTTTTTTCACCCTTCTGTGATCTCACCTCAGCGTTGAGGCCACAAAAGTCCCATGTCACACTGACGAGATCCACACAGCCTTCCACTGCTCCCACAATCCCCCCATAGGCCCGTAAAACGTAGAGCACAGAGGATCCTAAACGCTTCCCTGCAGCAGCATTCCAGAGCCTAGCCAACCCAGATCTCTCCTCAGTGGGGATCAGGGCCAGTTCATGTGCTCTCCCCTCACTTTTTGTTTTGTGACTCTTTAAAAAAAAAAATCGTACCTTTATTTAACTAGGCAAGTCAGTTAAGAACAAATTCTTATTTTTAATGACTGCCTAGGAACAGTGGGTTAACTGCCTTGTTCAAGGACAGAACAACAGATTTGTACCTTATCAGCGCCGGGATTCCATCTTGCAACCTTTTGGTTACTAGTCCAACGCTCTAACCACTAGGCTACCTGCCGCCCCAAACTCTATGGAGAGTTTCTGTTTGGTTTGTGTAATTGGAGTTTGTTGTGGTGTTAGGTCTATACAGCGCAGTATAACACACTGTTTCTTTCAGTCATTACCTACATTTCCATGTACTATTCTGTTTAACAGTATAGGCTTTTATCTGCATTTTCCTGCTCAACAGCTCTAAAATCTCTAAACCCAACAAATGTCAATAGGTTAAAAAGTGTCTGTAAGTAAACTCTAAATATAAATATTTTCTTCTGTAGGAGTACAGTACATCTGAGCTATTTGTGGTGTGTGGGGAGAGGGGGATTCCTGGAAGGAGCTTAACTGACTTCCTGCCCCTCCATACAGTCAACACAGGGGGCTCCTAGGACCTGGCGGCCAAATGGACTCTACAGTCATGAGCATTGAGCATACGTCCAGCTGTTTTTATCGACACAAGATAGTTAAACGGAAACGCACCCTAGCAGGCAATTGTTGTCTATTTTCTATGCAAACTTTCAAAATGTTTGGGGGGGGGGATCACACATTTGATCCAACATTGCTGTGTAACAGCCCATAATGAGAGTTGGCACATCTGAAATTAGAATTTACCTCAAGTGTTTTGTCTGATGTCATAATCATGAATGCCATCAATGCATTCACCTGGTGCACAGTCTTGGGAAAATGTGATACTATAATCTCTTCATAACCTCTTTCTGTCTCCTTTTGTTCTCTCCGTACCTCAATCTCAACCTCTCCATCACGTCTCTCCCTTCAGATCCGCACATTAAGGTTTGTGGAAAGAGAGACAATGTGAGGGAAGCCAAAGACCGAATCATGTCAGTCCTCGACACAAAGGTGCGTATGAATGATGGAAAGGTGTTTGTTTTGTTCTCATGGCAACACCAATACTGACATTGGTAATTTATCAACTAGGGGATGGTAGTCACAGATGTATCCAGGGAGTGTCTCTGGCTGTCATTTCATGCCCTAAGAAACCTTGGTTTACTTCCTAATTGGTTCTGTTTCTATTTGAGTGGCTTGGTAACACACTGAGAAATGGATTGATGGAGGCAAAGTGAGATGGATGGAGAGTAAGGGGCCCTGTGGATCTCACCGAGGTGGCAGGGGTCCACCATTTTAGAAAATAACTCCCTTCCACATCTTTCCCAGTCCATTTTCCCTCTGTCTCACACCTTATTTGGCTCACTCAGTCCATCTCCTACAGAGTTCAAATGACAGGCGGCTTTCTCAGACGTGTGATATGAATTGCCACCAAGATGGCCAGTACTTAATTTCCTGAGTGTGTATTGGCTCGGCATGGTGCATGTCCTGTCTCTATGGCAACAAACATCCACATCCCAAAATGGGCACACAATAGCACCCCCTGTGGGCAGGTTTTATCCTAACACTCTAAACAAGTATTTTCTCTGCACACAGTCAACACATGATTGCCTACATAAAGGGGATACCTAGTCAGTTGTCCAACTGAATGTATTCACATATTTCAACCCAATGAGTTCAACATGAAACAACCATGATTAGTCGGAATTTTATAGCAATGGATTTGTCGAATGAAACTTTTTTTGAAATATTTAACATACTTTTAGGCTCATCTGCTTTAGCTCTCTGTGTAATTTGCCATCTGAAAGGGTTTATGTTTGATATTATTGGTTATAGTCCTCATGCCTCTCTAAGTGGAGCTTCTCATGGTGGACCCATCTGCCTGGCAGTGGTGTCGGACCAGAGCAAGGGTCTTGGTGTTAGAGATGCATCCTATTTGTCTTCAACTTACTAGCCGAGGGTCATTCAAGCTGTGTCAATATTCACAATATTGCCATGATTTACAGTTATATGTGGTATATAATTTAATATTTATGCATGTAAGATTTCTATCATATCATTCACTAAGCATTATTAAGTACATTGTATGGCAGGCCATGCTTAAGAAGAGTGTCTCCCCCTCCTTCCTCTCCTCCAGCAGACTAACAGGGTAACCCTTAAGAAGAGTGTCTCCCCCTCCTTCCTTTCCCCAGCAGACTAACAGGGTAACCCTTAAGATGGACGTGTCCCACACAGAGCACTCCCACGTCATCGGCAAGGGAGGCAACAACATCAAGAAGGTGATGGAGGACACGGGTTGCCACATCCACTTCCCCGACTCCAATCGCAACAATCAGGCGGAGAAGAGCAACCAGGTACGGAGAGAGACACCACTGTACAAATAACAATGTACACAGGATCTGATAGACTGAATACGAATGAATGTTCTGTGCCATCATTAACCACATTTGTGTGGGACTGTCAAAGGTTCTCTGTTTGCACAGGCTTTATTCACCTGTATTTACTATTTTAACCACATATTAAACTGGTTTGTTCTCATTTGAGTATGTCCCATTTGTTAGTTGCTAGAGTGGCTTTAAATGACCATGTTGCAGAGAGCTGCTGTAATTGGCTGTTTTGATTGGCTGTGCCATAGGAAGCCAGTGTGTTTGGGCTGGATTGGATAGACAAGCAGTTGGAAGCAGCTGTAATTTCCATTTACATACACCTCTGGAGGAGGCAAGCTGCCAAACTCTTCGCATGTGTCATGCAATCACACACCAAACTTTGCAAGCTATCCCTTACCTTGAACACCTTGTACCTCAAACCCAGTGTGTGTGCATGCATTTGTGTGAGGAGGCAGTGCTGACCCAAACTAGATGGTACCGGCTGGTCTCAAATACTGAGTCTTAATTTGTTCAGAAGTGCTGATTAAAGTTGGCAGAAGTTATGGTTCTTTGGGTCAGCGCATGCCTTACTCCATTATGGTGAGTTACAGATGAAAGGTTTGAAAAGGAAGAGAGGAGGAGATAGATTACCGCTCCGCTGGCAGGATATCTAATGAAGGCATTTATCTCCTTTTTAGATTTCTGTCGCAATTATTTTAATTGCAGGCACGCATTCAGGATGTGAAGTGTTGAAAGCCAATTTTTGAAATTACGGGTCGGGGTTTTTAAATATGGTAAAAGCCTACAAACCATTTTTCTCTTTATGATGTTATTCTGATTGGGTTTTGATAAAAACATAACATAAGCTATGGAAATTAGAATGACCGGACCAAATGGAAATAAGAGAGAAGAGCTTTGGCTCTAAGCTTTTTCATTTTTTTCCAGGTTTGATTCCAGTTTTAGTTTCCAGTTTTGATGTAACCGTAATAGCTAAACTATAACAATGACTTCTGTCGCTCCATCTGAACAGGTGTCCATTGCAGGTCAGCCAGGAGGGGTAGAGGCAGCTCGAGCCAAAATCAGGGTAAGTTGGATGTCATTTCTATGGAGGTCTATGAGGTCTAAACTATAGAACTCGGAACAGGCTGTTATATTGTAAGCCTGTGTCACTACAGTCATCCTTTAGTTGTCGTATAACTGCATGTGATAGCTGTGGAGCCTGTGAACTCCGAGGTAATGCTCTGGCCGTAGCACATGTGGCACAGGGCACATAGGAAACAATTCAAACCCAGCACACAGTGCGTCTGGCCTTGTAGAGTGTGCTCGGCTCGCCTCAGATTCAGCTCCAGCTCAGAGGGCGGTGGGCCATTCCGCTCGTGTGAGCCTCTGCCGCCCAGACCTTCCTTGTGTTTCGCCGCCATCACATTTCTTCACACGCATGTGCTTTCTTTCCATGTGGACCAAGACAAATAAGCTCAATGAGAGAGGAAAGAAAGAGGGAGACGAAACTAGAGTGTAAGAGTGCGAGCACACGTGATTGTGTTTTCACAGGCAACAGGGAGCAACCGAGTTCATGCACTTCCTTGATTAAAAAAGTTAACCAATTGAATTTAGAAGTAATGTTTGAGCGTACCATTGTTGTAGGAAGGGGTTTAGAAAATAAGCTGTAATAGCGACATGAATCCTCTCCTCCCAAAGCCAAACACTAGCAGCCATACTCCACCAGTCCACCCAATCACTCAGCACCCCTCCTTTCAAACAGCAGCCCAGCTACTGCCCACTACCCAAACCTGTACATTGTTCTTACTCATACCACTTAGTACAGTATAGATTAATACAGTATTAACACCTGCCCAGCGACCCTCATCCCAAACGTCCAGCAACCCTCCACCCCTTCACCCAAATACAAGCCCTTACCGGTACTTTGCTTCGCACTGATATCTATGTTGTCTGCCAAAAGAAATGAATGAAAAGGAACAAATCACTGTCAGTTGCCACTTCGATATAAATCTTTCATAGTTTGTTTGCTCCGGATCTGACTCTGTACTGTTTGGGTTAAAAGTAAATGGTCCTGGGTGGCCTCATCCCTCTCTGCCTGTGACCAAAACAGTGATTAGATGGGTTTTTACCTTCGCTATAGTTTGTTTGTGCCAGGTCTTTGTTAGAGGTGTTTTGAAGGGAAGGTTAAAGTTGAGTTGTACTGCAGCCCTTGAAGACCTGATGGTGTATGATGAAAGTTTTAGTCTGTAGCTTTGTCCGTGATTTATGTAGTCGTTATACAGTCTTTATACAATATTTGCCTTTCTGCCCTTGTCTGCAGAACTCACGCACACCTTCAGATTGAATAAATATGAAGCTTAAAGTTGCCAGGAAGACCTGTTTTAAAAAGCTTATGTCAGCTCTGTCTGAGCCATTCTTCATTCATAGCCTGGTCGGGGCCATACGGTTTGTCCTCTCTGTGTTTCCCTTCTCACTGACCTAAATATCTCTGCCTTAACAGTGGAACCCCTGAAATGTGATATAAAAGTAGGCCCAGAAACATATGGGATTAATCATGGGCTCATTTCTTTGGTCAGTGTAATTCATGCTGTATGCCCTTCTCTGGCAGCCTAAGCTATGGCGCACTGCCCAAGACGGAGTGTTTGGATAAGTGTGTGCGTGCGCGTACACGAGTAGACTTAAGTGTATGTATGAACTTTACAGCAAAATCTGGCGCCTCCAGGCTGTTTGAATGACTGCTGTGGTTTGAGTGATGGGGTCCACTTTTAGTCAGGTCTCTTCTCTTTGATGGCGTGACTTGATGTATGATTTAGTGACTTGACCTTAACATTTACAGTCTGAATATCAACAGACCGTCTAGGAGCAGACATGATCTGCTACTACAGCGTTGTACTGTATGTTTAATCGGCTCCTAATGGAAGTGTGCTGTAGCATGTGCCTGATGAAGGGCGTAACACGTTAGGTCCCTACTGAGTATTGGCACAGTTCAACGCGTTGTGATAGACACCAAGGGTTTTTGTTAACACTTCTATGCCGTGTTTGGCCGCAACCCAGCTGAAGTGGGACATGTTATGTCTCTGTAGATGTGCACATGCCTCTACCCTATGTTAAGAGATCTCTCTCAACATGTGTTTTCTCTCTTATGTCTTCACTATTCAAATGGACTCTGTTACTTACTACAGGGCATTTGTGTAAAGTTCGCAAAAGAATAGTATGATGATGGTAATAGCAAGATGGCAATAACTGTATGCATCTCTCTCTCTCTCACTCACTCTCTCTCTCACTCACCTACTCACTCACACACACACACACACAATCTTTGTCTATTCGTCGATCTCTCTCAGGAGCTGCTCCCTCTAGTTTTGTCGTTTGAGTTGCCGGCCATCGTGCAGCCTGACCCAGGCTCCCCCACAGTGCAGCACATCTCCCAGACCTACAACCTCACCGTATCCTTCAAGCCCCCCACACGTCTCTACGGGACCACTGGAGTGGTCCGCGGCTCCCAGAACAACTCTAGTGCCGTCAAGGTGAGGCCTGGCCACACCCCACACATCTACCCACCAACACACCACACTACTTACAGAATAGCAGGGGTTGGGGCTTTGTAGTTAGAGAAGTGGACTGCTGTGACCAGAGGGTTGCTTGGTCAGCTCCCTAGTGGGAATTACAGTACTGTTGCTTTTAACGCCAAGCACTGTTCTCTAACCCAGCAAGTAAATCTCCCTCCTGAGTAAATGTCTAATATAAGTCGTCTGGAGCACCCTCTTCCTCTCCCCTTCCCACACCCTCCACCCTGGGCCTTAGAGCTATGGCTGGTGCCTAGAGCCTTTCAATCCAACATCCCTGGACCCCTCCACCCACCTACCGCTGACCCACCCTCACTATGGCCTTCAGTACAACCCAGCCTAGGGGGAGTTGAGTTAGTGGATGGGTAGAGGGTTCATTTTGTCTTGGGATGCTGGCCAGATCAGGGCTGGGGTTTTGGGAGAGTATGTATGCTATGTGGTTGGAGATCTGTAAAAGGGGTCTGTCAAAACCACTGTGGATTGCTGTGCTGGCCTCAGTGGCTGAAGGCTGGAGTTCCATTGGAAGTCCTTCCAATTCCTCCAGTGATTGTTTGCAGAGGAGGCAGGGAATCCGACAATTCTGTCGGCTGCCTGGTGAAATGGAAAAACTATGGTTGAAATGTTGTTTCACTAGCTCTTGGGAGAAGCAAACAGAGGGTGGACACTTTTCATTGGTTTTTCTTCCTGCTCTTCTGCCACATTTGGATGTGCAAATTAATCTAATTTTAGCTGTGTTTTTTCCTTGCCCCAGACTTGCCCCAGGTAACTTTAGTAGGAAGTTCTATCCACACAGTCACTCACTCACCTTTGAGCATTTGTCCACACACTGTAAGATCTTTTTTTTATCCTAGTCAAAATATTACTAGATGCTGCAGATTTACTGATTGAATTGATAGATTTGTGATTTTCTTCTCATCCCAGAGGGGCACTGCCATGCTGCTGGAGCACCTGGCGGGAAGCCTTGCCAGTGCCATCTCAGTCAGTACCCACCTGGACATCGCCCCGCAGCACCACCTCTTCATGATGGGCCGTAACGGCAGCAACATCAAACACATCACCCAGAGAACAGGAGCCCAGATCCACTTCCCCGACCCTAACAGCCCCCAGAAGAAATCTACTGTCTACATCCAGGGAACCATCGAGTCTGTCTGCCTGGCGCGCCAGTACCTCATGGTATGTGTCCATGCATGGTTTGTATAGATTAGAATAATTGCCTTGTTTCTGTTGGAAAATTACCCTGCATATGGATTTTTGTTGATTTAACCCACAGTTTTGTTTTGTCTCTGACCAAGGCACTTTATCAGCTATGTGGGTTGAAAATGTGTAATATGTTGGTCATTTAATTGTCTTTTGGGTAAAAAAAAACTTATTGGCATCCTGCTTAAACGTTAACCATAATATAGAGCAGCTATGCTAGCCAGTGTAGCCATTCTTTGTCTGTGGCGTCAGTCTTAACCAAAGTAGAAAAATGTAGAAATTGTTTTGTAAACTTAACTTTTCTCTGTCGGGAAGTGGGACACACAAGAAGACGCCCCTTTGGGCATTTGACAAGGAGATGAGCCTCCCCCACAGAGAGCCATCTTTAGACCATCTCTCAGACTGTAAATTACAGCTCCGGACCCTGCCTGTCACCACCAGCTTGGCCCAAACTGATTTAATTACACACGATGGGAAGTCCTCTATCGCTCAGCTGAATATAAAGTAGGAAGGAGTTCGTGGTGGGATCATGCAAAACAGGCTGTTTTGGTCAATTGTTTTGGAATTTCCCAAGTAGTGTTGTTTTTCAACTGAGCCTTCTCTCAACCCTTTACACTTGTGACAATTGGCCTATATGGGATGGGTAGGGCCACATTAAAATGTTTCAAACAGAGTAAATATGAGAAGCATATGCATAACCATGGTAGCAATTGAAAGGAGAACACTTTGGAGGTTATGGGGAAATGATATACCAAGTGTGAGGATACAACAGTTCACCTGACACAAGACTGATTCCAAACATTACACTGGATTTGTTTTGTGCATTTTACATTTACTGTGCTTTTCTTGGGCATTTCTCGATAACAAAATCAGAAAATACTCTGGATACATTTAGTAACAAAATAAAAAATATTAGTGGAAATTGTGTGGTAGGTGCAACGTAAGACAAACAAATGTCAAGGGTTTGTGGGAGAGGTCTAACTGGTATCTCCAAGAGGCCGCAAACCTCTCCAAAGTGTGCACAATTTGTTTGCAGCACAGCCCTGCATCCCCACCATCACACAATTACTGTTGTTGTTTATGCAATCCAAGAACATTCCATTATAAATCGCTGTCAGGGTCAGGTGGGCATCATTTGAAAGCTTATTCTATTGTCAACATGACGAGCTAAGTTATACAATACAATCTTAGTGTCAGAAGCACTTTAGGGAAACGGTTGGTAATTGTGATGCGCATATTATGGATTGCATTCAGGTGCAGGTTCCGCAGCTAACTTTCACAATACAACAAACATAAGCTCATTCTGTTCAGAACAACCCAGGGTATGACTCCATGTCATCCTTGCAGCTGTACATCGAACATAGCGATCACAAATGATGATACTGTAAATGACTTGAGTTTTATCATTTGGAAATGTGAAGCGCTGATTTGGACTCAAGGGTGTGTGGTTTGCTTGTATAACATCAAAGCGGTATTTATTATAATCTTACATTTCTCATCTTTCAGAAAATATAGAGTCCTCCTTCTCAGACAACAAAAAAATGTTGCTATGGGGGCATCGTCTAGTTGTGCTTGGTGCTCACGTTTAGAGCGTCAGTCAGTTGAATCTCATACAGCCACTGTAAAGTGGAGACCCTGAACTCTGACAACATAAATAGCATGTTAATAACTGTACAGCCACTGCGTTCCAGTTTAGGTGCTTATCAGTGACCAAATCTGCTATTTTCAACCCCTATTCGGGTTTTGGGGATACTTTTAAATGTCATGTAATTTAAATGTCTGGTCATTTAACAAGGGTCTGTTTCATAGGATGTGATGATGTGTGTGTTCCACAGGGCTGCCTGCCCCTGGTGCTGATGTTTGACATAAAAGAGGACATCGAGGTGGAGCCCCAGTGTATCACAGCTCTGATGGAGCAGCTGGATGTCTTCATCAGCATCAAGCCCAAACCAAAGCAGCCCAGCAAGGTACCACACTAAACATGAACATCAAGTTAGGGCTGACCCCAATTAGGTTTTTCTTCATTTATTTGACTATTTTCTACATTGTTGAATAATCAGAACTAATAATCAGAACTAACTAACGAATTTGGAGGTGGCTTATGGTAGACATAGTGGTCAAATCCAGAGCTACTTTACCAGAGTAATGGTACAACTAGGGCCCAAGATGTTTTCTGGTCAGGTCAAACAGTCAGGAAAATCTCCTGACCTTAACTGTAAAGCACTGCACATCATAATCCAAATCCAAAAAATATATTAGGCACATCAACCTGCCATGTTGTTGTTTTCTCTGTTCCGCTTGTCTGTCTCCCCATCTCTCTCTTTCTCCCACTCTCCCTTCCTCAGTCTGTGATAGTAAAGAGTGTGGAGCGGAATGCAGTGAACATGTACGAGGCCCGGAAGTTTCTGTTGGGTCTGGAGAGCAACGGGGTGTCATCAGCCATGTCCCCCTCCAGCAACGGCCCCACCCTCATCTGTCCTGTCGGCCTGGACATCCTGGCCTCTGCTGGCCTGGGGCTGAGCAGCCTGGGTAATGGAGTTCTCTTTGCATCCACCTCTTACACCATTATGAGAATGCTCATAGGAAATCTATTGTGTCTTTATACAAATGTCATCCCTAGGCCCTTTCCCACACGTTTATAGACCAGTGATTGGAGAATGAGGCTTGTGTCATACTGTATGTAATCCAACTGTATTGTTATCTTGCGAAAATAAATAATAAGAAATACAATTGAAAATAACATGAGACAAACTCCTTTACAACGGAATAAATCATGAGTTATGTATCATGGGATAAACTGTTAGGTTTATGTCTGGAAAGTGACCACATTGACAGTCCCTTCCTGGGGTGTACAGTATGAACCCAAAGGCTCATGGGCAAGATATGGGCCTCCACATCTCAGCCTATAGTTAATTACTACATCCCTCTCCATCAGATTACAGCTCAGCCTGCCAAGGAAATCCGAGCCTTATTTCTGGAGTTAAATTATCTGTTTGTAAAACCCACAAACCTGTTTCAGTCTTCTTTGATACATTTGGTTGAAACATAGAGTAGCGGTTTAACATGGAGTTATTGACTGTTGAGTTATATTTTTCAAAGACTCAGTTCTCTCAAATGTCTCTCTTTATTTTCTGACCACTGATATGAAAGGACTTGATGAGTGATGTGGTAGTGTGCAATAATATCTATCACTGGTGTGGGAAGAAAATATTTTTAGAGTGATACTGTATTAAGATACAGCCTTATCTGTGTTTGTCTCTCCTCCAGGCTTCCTAGGTGCATCAGCGCCCCATTCTCTCAGTAGCTCCCCGGCTCCAAACTCTGTTCTCAACAGTCTGAACTCTTCCATGAGCCCTATGCAGAACCCCAGCCCCAGCACCCCGTCTCCCTCCTCCTCACTGTGGCCCAGCTCTCTCACCAGCACCCAAGGTGAGTACTGACGGCTAGTGCACAAACTCTCTGTCTCACACCTTCAGGTTTCGCACCTTGTTCACAAATAGCTATAAGGGATTGATACCCAGCCTCTGGATTTCCCTCCCGGACTACCTGAAGGCACCACAGACTCTGGCCCTAAATACCTTTGTCTTTAGGAAGGCTTTCTGTTAATAACTGTGTCTTTTGTAGCATCAGCTGTGCTTTTTTTGTCAGTTGCCCTGTCTAGTTGTGTCCATTAAAAAAAAAAATAGTTATGCACTTTGAGATTGTTCTGTATAATGTAATAAATTATTATATGATGAAAATGTTATGATAAAGGTGTAGTATTTTCTCCCTCGTGTATCCAGGCTTCTCGTCTCAGTTGATGATGCACCCTGTAGCCCAGGCCACTCTGAGCAGTATCCTGCTCTCTGGGGTCCAGGGGTACACCCAGAACACCCCCTCCCCTCCCCCCGGGCTTTCCCCAATCGACAAGCAGACCAACGGGGTCCCTGACTGCTCCAAAGGCCCCTGTACCATCAATGGACATGTCAAGGTGAATGACTTTAATAGACATATACTCACTAGCTGTTACATTGAATATATACCTTGCCTATAGTGAGTATAATATATAGAGCTACATTTGTGTTTGTATATGCAGCATCCTGGCTCAGTCTATGGCAGGATGTCCAGCGCGTCACTGGCAGACACGGTTCTGAACCCCAACCAGTGTGACTCGGTCCAGGAGGCCAGCGGACACAACCCGTCAGAACCCCGCTCCAGCAAGTCCAACCAAGACCAAGGTACCACACACACACCGCACCTACAGACAACATAGACATGTATAGCTCTTGTAGATTTACTATAAAGAGGTTTATAGAACCCACAAGGAAACCTAGGTATTTGGCCTTGTAAACTGCTAAATTAATTTAAACCACAATATATTTGTTTTATGCGGTCTAGTCCCCATTCTTAAACCACTTTTATTAGGTTGCAACAAGGTGACATTTAATGACTGGTATTCCAGTGGTTGAGGTCCCGAGATTCCTGCATCTCAAACATGTGTGGTTTGAGTGTAGCCTTGCTCTCACACTCCTCACGTTCCCATGTTGTTGGAGCTGGAGCTCCGTGGACTCCTCAGCCCCAGCTTGGCTGGTGACAGTAGTAACTGTTTCCTCTCCCTGACCACCTCCTGTGTTCTCCAACCTGTCCCAACTGGCTCTGCTCCCCGTTACCATCGAGCCCAGGGTGAATCAACTAAACATAATAGCTTGGAGATGTTAATTAAGGTGACTGACATCTTATTATTTTACGCACACACACAGATCATGTTATGCAGGCTGGGTTACTGCCTGGAAGAAGAAAGCCCCTTCATTATTGACCGCTTCTGTTTTTTAATAACACAGGTGCCAACTGTGAGGTTTAGCAGCTACATTTAGTCATGCTCATGCCATCATGCAGCGTGACTTGCAGGTGCAAAGAACGTACTGTAATATATGCATGACAGGCAATAGAAAGCTAAGCAATAATGCACTCTAAAGAAGAGGTTGCATTGGAAGTACAAAAACTTGGTTGTCAAACACAGGGATTCTATAAGAATCTAGCAATTCTTTGTATCTTATTTGTCACATCTAAATGATATAATAGTATATTTAGCCTACTGATCGACATTATTAAATCATGAAGGAAGAAATATAATATCCCACGTGACCTTTTCTTCACAAATGCTTTTTTACGTTCTCTCCACCAGGCTCTGACACCTTTGTGGAAGTGGGCATGCCCAGAAGCCCATCTCACTCAGCAAATGGAAACGAGCTGAAACAGATGCTGGCTTCCTGTAAGACGTCAGGGAAACGGCAGGCGGTGGAGCTCCTCCAGGGGACCAAGAACTCCCATCTCCAGTATGTCTGTCCAGAGCTACAGTAAGACACTACCTACATCTCAGAGATGTCCTCACTCTTCCATTCCCATGCCTAAAGGATATGAACATAAGACTAGAACTCATTCTAGTTCAGTTGGTATGACTCCCATGCATTCATAGAATAGAACATAATAGCACTTTGTGACAACCGCTGTTGTAAAAGGACTTAAGTTTTCCAGGAGGAACTTCAGTGGGGGAAAGAGCTTGAGGTGGGTGCTATTTGGAGACAAAGCAGGGGACTGCACTGTTGTACTGCATTCTGTCATGCTTTATCTTAACATGCCATACCCTGTTGAGCTGTGCTGTATGTCGTTTCTGTGCTATAGGCTACTCTATTGTGATGGGGTTTGTAACTTGTCCTTTTAATGTAGTTGTTCCTCTCTTTTGTGCCCCTCCCACAGCTCAGACTGCTTACTGTCAGACCCAGAGTCGAGTGCTTCAGACAGCCCAGTGACAGATAAGAGGGCACCGGGCAGTGAGCGGGCAGCAGAGAGGGCAGCACAGCAGAACGAGAGGGACAGGATCCGCTTGGTACCACATTCTTCCTTTGCCAACATGCAGGGCCAACTAGAGGTATTCCAACTCCACTTCTCTCTCTCACATACTCGCACTCACGTATCAATAAATGACTAATGGGAACTTGACAAGTATTAAAACTGACATTGACCTTCCTCTCCATTTCTATTTCAGGCGCTTGAATATGAACAGAAAAAGCTGTTAGCAACCAAGGGTAAGTGTCAATCTTTCAGGCGATTCCTGTCTAGTCTCAAGGGATTCTGTGTTCCTGACGAGTGGCGCAGCGGTCTAAGGCACTGCATCACTAGAGGCATCACTACAGATCCGGGTTCGATCCCAGGCTGCGCCGCAGCCGGGCGTGACCGGGAGACCCATGAGGGAGCACACAATTGGCCCAGTGTCGTCCATGTTAGGGGAGGGTTGGGCCGGCCGGGATGTCCTTGTCCCTTCGCGCTCTAGTGACTCCTGTGGTGGGCCGGGCATAGTGCATGCTGACACAGTCGCCAGGTGTACGGCGTTTCCTTCGACACATTGGTGCGGCTGGCTTCCGGGCTAAGCGAGCATTGTGTCAAGAAGCAGTGCGGCTTGGCAGGGTTGTGTTTCAGAGGACACACGTCTCTCGACCTTCGCCTCTCCCAAGTCCATACGGGAGTTGCAGCGATGGGACAAGACTGTAACTACCAATTTGGATATAACGAAATTGGGGAGGAAAAGGGCTAAATAAATAAAGGGATACTGAGTCCGTTTTTCTGACCTTTCGCACTAATTGGTAACAGAGGTGTTTATCTGTGTCTGTGTCCAGCCATGTTGAAGAAGCCTGTTGTGACTGAGGTGCGGACCCCCACTAACACGTGGAGTGGCCTGGGTTTCTCCAAGTCTATGCCAGCAGAGACCATCAAGGAGCTGCGCAGGGCCAACCACGTGCCCTACAAACCCACCATGAGTACCACCTACGAGGTAAACTCCGACTATGAGGTAAACACCAATGGACCAGGTTTTTTCTGCTGTTGAAGAGAACGTGTTCATAGTAACATTCCTGATATGAAGCTTATGCAAAGACTGTAAAATGAAGCATCATCATGGATTGCATAAAAAATTAAAGCCAACATGTAAATATGTAAAGCAAAAAGTAAATTATTGAAAACTAACTAAATTGATACTCTGATTCACAGAACAAAACGAAATAATGAGAAGTTAAAACTACAGCCCAGTATGATCTGATGTCCCCTTTCTGTGCCCCCAGGGCTCCCCCCTGTCTCTTTCCCGCTCCGGCAGCAGAGAGGGGGTGGGCAACGGCAGTGACTCTGACAACTGGAGAGACAGGAATGGGGGTGGGAACGGTCTTCCCAGCCACGCCGAATTCCCAGTGTCTGTTTGCAGTCCTAAGAGGAAACAGAACAAATCCGGTGAGCTACTCGGCAGATACCCATCTGAACTTTGAATGAAAGGCAAGAAGGCTAGATCATCACACTCCCATGTAATTAAAGTAAACTCTCTTAAAAGTTTTGATGATACATAATTCAAAACATCTAACCTTGAACAGCAGATGCTGTGTAAAGATTGTCTCATTAATTAAAACGTTAGGGTGTGTGGGAGTAGATGGGTTCATTCCTCCAACACACCTGCACTAGAGACCAGATACTTCCGTTCATATCCGACTCCTGTTTTTGCCCTTGTCTCCAATTATTCATCAAAGCCTATCACTACCGGTAATGCTGTAGAGAAGCACATTTTATCCGCAGAGTATGTTGGCTTACATTGCACACATTAAAAACAATCAAAAAGCATTATCTTGCTCTAATTGGATATAAATATTTAGTCACAATGTTTTGGCAGCGAGATATGTCAGGGTCTATTTTACGTTGCATACATTCTTTTTTACAATGATAACTTTCTATGAAAGTCTTTAATGATGACTGTCTGACTTGTCTTGTCTTCCCGTGACACATTGTGATTGACAGCTGCAGAGCACTATCTGAGCAGCAGTAACTACATGGACTGTATCTCCTCGATCACCGGGAGCAATGGGTGCAGTCTCCAGTCCTCTCTGAAAGGGTCGGACCTCCCGGAGCTGTTCAGCAAGCTGGGCCTGGGGAAATACACAGACGTGTTCCAACAGCAGGAGGTACTGGTCTATAGCTGCCGTAGCATGGGATAGCCACCTCCATCCATCCCTGCCCTCCTGACTATATCAGAGAGAGGCTAGAATTTACGGATGGATAGATCAGTGCTTAGGCTAAGATTTTCACGCTGATATTAAACTTCTCCGGTAGAAATTGTCAATAAATAAATGGATTTAAACATTTTGCTGGGAGCTTTGAGTTCCATTTTAGCTGCCCATCGCCTGACCTAGACTAAGCTTTTTTTGCAACATATTTTGGAGTGGTCCTCATGGTCCAGTGACTAGACTATTTATATCCAACTACTTTTATTGAAATCAGAGCACACATATTGCAAATACTTGATAATGGATAGGCTTCAGGGGCCTCATTTATAACCATTGTAAATTTCACACCTACAAAAATATTGAAATATATAAACTTGGTGCACGCCATTCATATGCATGTTTCCCGTTATAAATCAGACCTGTCGTAAAACTGTGTGATTGTGAACGAGCATTAAAACTCTTCCTGGAAAATGCTCGCCATTCACCTTTTAAGGTGACAATAACCACGTTTACATCCAACCATTTCATGCAGATGAATTAACTGATTCATGAAAAATGTCACGTCCGAGCTGATGGAAACATGAAATCCTGGTATAATTTTATAAATGCCGATAGACAATTTGTTCGTTAGACATGGTGGGATTTTTTTTGTATCTGTAAAATGTAATTATGCGAGAAATGGCAGAGGAAACTCCTTTATGCGTAAATATTAATAGAGTAACCAATGTAAACTTGGAGTCACGTGATATGTTGTGTGGTCCTCCCACTACAACTTGGGAAAGCAGGTAGTTTATTAGGACACCAATGAAATAAATGATGATGAACTTCACATGGTGGTGAAAGTGCAAGGTGTTGAGCTTGATGCTCCTTTCCAATAAATAACCAGGGTCTTATTCTGGTGACATGATGATCGATGCTTGGCTGCTGTTTGACAAATACAAATTATATTGTTTTTATCCATAATAATCTCAAAATGTAGGTTATCTTTAGCAGTAATTTATGTTGTATCTGGTAAAGGACTTTGTCAGTTTCTGAAAGAGAAAACAATGGCAAATTGTTGTGGACCTGTCAACAGAATATTTGAAATCAACAATGTGTTTTTTTGTGTGTTTTTTTTTACCCCTTTTTCTCCCCAATTTCGTGGTGTCCAATTGTTGTAGTAGCTACTATCTTGTCTCATCGCTACAAATCCGGTACGGGCTCGGGAGAGACGAAGGTTGAAAGTCATGCGTCCTCCGATACACAACCTAACCAAGCCGCACTGCTTCTTAACAGCGCGCATCCAACCCGGAAGCCAACCGCACCAATGTGTCGGAGGAAACACTGTGCACCTGGCAACCTCCTAGGTCACAGCTGGCGCTGCAGTACAGCGCCCTTAACCACTGCGCTACCCGGGAGGCCGAATTCAACAATGTTTTGCATTAACGTTTCCCCCAACCTAAATATGATGGAATCCCAGCAATTTCTTAAAAGGGGGGGGGGAGAGAAAAGAAAAAGATTACACGAATGTCCCAAAATGCAATTACAGTACTAACAGTAGCATAAATAGGCCTACTTCAATGTAACTGTTCACCTTTTAAATTCGACTGCATATTATAAACTGTGCTGCCTATGGGATTGCAAGACTTGAAATGCATATAGCCTATCTATTTACTTGGCTGCTAGGTCCTATGAAAAGTTGAGGAATTAATTCTGCAATGGTTATGAAAAGAAAATAAATAGGAAAAAGATTTCTATGTTTAGTTATTTTAGATTCTAAAAACAAAACACGTCGATTTTCGCTCTTCTCATTAATGGCAAATGGCTGCATTCTTGTTAATGTTTTCCTGTTTTTCGTTTTTTTAATGAATAAGCTTGTCATATCACCCCAGCTTGCAATACAATAGTTAAACTACTAACAGATGTGTGTACACATGGTCTAATGTTAGCAGGGAGGTGAAAACTCTCACATTAAGTTACATTTTTATAAATGACAACTTTTGTGTGTACTGGTGCACAAACATTTTGAGCTATATTCTGTACGTATGCACAGTTTATAAATGAGGCCCCAGGTATTTTATGTTGCAAAGGGGGATTTTATTTTGTAATCCCAAAAATGGTATTGTGTGCAGTGACATAATAAACATATTGACTGTACACATGCACTATTTTTCAGATTGATCTCCAGACCTTCCTCACTCTTACAGACCAGGACCTGAAAGAGTTGGGCATCACCACATTTGGAGCACGCAGAAAAATGCTGCTTGCCATCTCTGGTGTGAATGACTACGGTAATGTCCAAACATTGTGTGTTTGTGTGAACCCAGTTCCAATGACATGTGGGAGATCAGGCTGATCCTGCTGGGCTGTATATGCTGATAATAGCTCCTGTCAGAAGTCTGTCAGAAGTGTTGAGGGGTGTGTTGGGCGTGCCAGAACCTCTCCTGATGGAGACGGTGTGAAATGGACTTCAATGCTTTTCATTAAATCTCTCATTTCTGGCCCTGCCACATGCCTGAGTATAGCCACGTACTTCCACTGACCCATAGCTGAACATTAATTACAATCTTCACTACCATCCATTGGTTTCAGTAGGCCGTGGTGCAAGTCATGTTCCTCTTTTTGGCTGACAGAGAGGAGCTCGGATCCTCATACGGTTCCAAGGCAATGAAAGCCCGACATGTTTGCTGTTCCATGAACAAATCCTTGTTTATAAATGCATGACTACAGGAGTAATACCTTTTGTCTGCCAGGAGTGAACAGCATTCAGAAGGGTGGCATTTTGATTGAATTTATACTGAGTGTACTAAACATTAGGATCACTTGCTCTTTCCATGACATACAGTGGCTTGCGAAAGTATTCACCCCCTTGAAATGTGTCCTATTTTGTTGCCTTACAACCTGGAATTAAATTAGATTTGGGGGGTTGTATCATTTGATTTACACAACATGCCTACCACTTTGAAGATGCAAAATATTTTTTATTGTGAAACGAACAAGAAATAAGACAAAAAAACAAAATTTGAGTGTGCATAACTATTCACACCCCAAAGTCAGTACTTTGTAGAGCCACCTTTTGTTGCAATTACAGTATGTGTGACAGTCAGAGGGTGAATGGGCAAAACAAAATATTTAAGTACCTTTGAACAGGGAATGGTAAAATGTGCCAGGTGCACCGGTTTGTGTCATGAACTGCAACGCTGTATGGGTTTTTCACGCTCAACAGTTTCCTGTGTGTATCAAGAATGGTCCACCACCCAAAGGACATCCAGCCAACTTGACATAACTGTGGGAAGCATTGGAGTCAACATGGACCCGCATCCCGGTGGAACGCTTTCGACACCTTGTAGAGTCCATCCCCTGACAAATTGATACTGTTCCGAGAGCAAAAGGGTCAGCAACTCAATCAGAGGAAGTGTTCTTAATGTTTTGTACACTGTGTATATGTATTCCTTTAGTTTCTGGGATGTTACATTTATAACATGTTTTGTCCTTCATCTCATGTATTATGATTTCATGCGTTTGTAGTATTGTTAGAGTGAAGGGATTATATCTAGAAGGGATCATATCTAAGTCAGTTTGCTGTTATTGGTGCAGTAGGGGGTCACATTGAGGTTGGGAGAGGGAGGTATTTGTGTTCTGTTGTGAGGAGAAGGGCTCTAGGCGTGAGTTAGTTCCACTGATGCGCTCCGTTGCAGAGCTCAGATCAGCTCTAATCTCTGTTGAAGGACTCTAAGGGCTCCAAAACCGGAATACACTCCCTTTCCCCCTTCTTTCTTTCCTAAAGGCAACCCCAACTCATTAAGGTCCACTTCCTGTATTTCTGCCAGTAAAAAGAGCAATTTTGAAGCTACCAGTCTCAATTATCGTATGTCAGGTTTTTGCTGACAGAGGGTGATGATTCAGCCATAAAATGAATAATTCAAAGGATGCTGAACTGTTTTATTGACGCATTTTGAAAGAATTGTGTCCAATTAGTTTGGTGATCTGCCCGGCAAACTCACGGGCCACAAAGAGGGGTCTTGTTGATGTGCGCTTTTCTCATTTTTCATTGGCTATTTGATTTTAACTCATGACTGCATCGGAAGACCAATAAAATGGAATTTCCCTTCATATGGATTACAGTTTGAATTGACTTGTCGGACTTGTATTTCTTAATGGTTATTTAACATTTATATCTGTAAGAATTGCAATTGATATGCAATATTGTGTACTTTTATCTTTTCCAGAACTGAACACGAACCGAAGGAAGCTGTTTGAGGCTCCTATCAGATCCTCCTTCCTGGAAGGGGGAGCCAGCGGTCGTCTGTCTCGTCAGTTCCACGCTGACATGGCTAGTGTCAGTGGTCGGTGGTAGAGCTCCACTCCGCCAGGACTTAACACGACAGAGAACCAGCCTTCAGTGCCTCTCTTTGGGCTTCTGTAGGCCAGTCTCCAGCCTATCTGGTTCTCAGTTGTCCACCCTCCAGCTTATGCTGAACAATAACTATTCAACTCTTTTTTTCTTTTTTTTTAAGGCCATAACAAGAAGCCATAGTTTAACCAGAAGTGCCAAAAAAAAGAGAAGAGCCATCTGTGGTATAGAAAGTCCAGTGTTCACTCCACATAGTGGTTAGATGTTTCTGTGGAGTATCTATGCATGAAGGGTATTTTACTAATTATGAAGGACAGGTACTGCCCAGTAGTTGTCCATTTTTGTTAAAGGGAACAGGCCAAATGATTAGTACAAAATAATTACATTGATACTGCATTCGTAGTATGCTGTTTTATCAATGACATGCACTTTAACAATTTTGCCTGTGAAAGCCTGATTCCTCATATTGGAATACCTATGCATTTTGTATTAACTCAAAGCACAGATGTATTTGTACCAAGCCAAATGTAAGCACTTAGTGAGATGGGGAAATGAAGTCAATAAAGTAACATCAACAACTAAACGCAGAACCTAGTGGATTGACCTTGGACCACTCAGTGTTTTGATTGATTGACATTCCACAAAGGTCGGTGTTGTATCCACCAGCAGCTGCTGTAGTTGGGCTGCAGTCTGTATGTCATATGTATTTAGAAAAGTATTATTTTGTATTCACATTATTATTTTTTATCTTTCTGAGGTAATAATCAGTTTCATGTATTTTTTTATGTTTTCATTACTTTATACATTCACAAATGAGTTCCTGTGGTTTCTAATTAGTTCATTATTAGTCTCTTTGATAATTACCTTTACCCCATAATCTTTGGTGCCGTCAGGCTGTGTCATGAGACTGCAGCAGAGAAAGAGAGCAGTCTGTCAAAACAGCAGGCCCCTCTCTCTGATTCTGTTTGTTGGCCTCCTGTGGTTTTCTTAGTCATTGTCATTATGTCTCCTGTAGTCATGTCAATGGGCTTTGTCAGTTAGTCTTTCTGTGGTCTATATTCTGTGTTGAATCCTACTATGTGTTCCTCTATCTATTTAGGAGACATGTCATTATTCCCAGACTGTGTGCTTTTATCTTTCCTTAAACTTTATCCGCTTTTAGAGCTCTGGACAGAGAAGCAACCTACTACATTGTCGAATGCCTCCACACTACTACAGTGTCGAATGCCTCCACGCCACTACAGTGTCGAATGCCTCCACACTACTACAGTGTCGAATGCCTCCACACTACTACAGTGTCGAATGCCTCCACACTACTACAGTGTCGAATGCCTCCACACTACTACAGTGTCGAATGCCTCCACACTACTACAGTGTCGAATGCCTCCACACTACTACAGTGTCGAATGCCTCCTTTACTTCTCTCTCTAAGCTGCTCAGCAGGGAATTGTTTCTATTAGAATATAGCTATTTGGACTCACACTACCTCTCACCTAGGAGGGAACTCACACCATAGGTGTAAACTCAACTTTATTTCATATGACAGCCCCTAGCCTAGACACATTTCTACATTTACCAAGATTGTGTCCTCAACATGTATTCTAGCTTAAATTAAGAATAGTGGAAATATACAATTTTCAGGCTCAGTTGTGCAATCAGATATCTGGGATTCTTGTAAAGCTATATTTGATGAAGTGACAGGATTAGGTGTGCAGTGGTGCTGCTTATCATCAAAGGACGAAGTCACTCTGATCTCTGTATTATGTTCATGTAAAACAGTATTCTCATACCCTTTTGTTAACGCTGTCTGACTCTGGAAGGTTTTTGCTGTAACTGTTTTAGATTGAACCCCCATATTAAGCCTGGAAGTTGATAGTCTTTGTGCATTCTATCATATAAGACTGTTAGTTTGAAGTACTCTTCATTTGCAGAATGTTTGTTGGTCGATGGTACGGTATTTGACGGACAATGCAGTGAACTCTATGTAGAGCCCAAAGTGAAAAACGAAATCTTGAAGCTAAACGACAGTAGGTACAGAATGCTGAAGCAGATGTAGAGAGAACATTTAAAAGCAACTTACATGCCAAAGCTTTGTTTCCACACAGCAGCAACATCACTGGCAGCAGACGTCTTAGCATCAACCATTCTGTACTCAAGCACAGAGAGAAGTCACTTGTTTCTCATGTTGCATGCTTTTTCTCATGAAGATCTGTTGTATCCTGTTGATTACGCCATACCACTTCTTCTAACTGATTTGTGCCCATGTCACTATCGTATCAATAAGATATCCTGACTTGGTTGTCATTTCTGACCTGTAGTGTGTCATTTTCTTTGAAATCTTGAAAAGACAGGATATTAAAAGGGATTTGTTCCACCACAAATATGGGTTGTGTTCAACCCTTTATCATGGTACTATATTGAAGCTGTTCAGCATTGATTATGTCAGTGCAGGTATGTTGAGCCATGGTAGCTACCCTGCAAACCAGACAATGTTTTTCTTTCTTCTTTTGCTTCTGTAAAGTTAAGCCTGCGGTCATTTGTGTGCTTGGAGGGTAATAGAGATGTCTGTCAAGTGAATGTTGTTAGTGAGAATTATTGCTTTTTTATCTGGTTTAATGAGTCATTTGCAATCAAAGTTTACCACCAGCCTTCTGTCCCTACACTTATTATGTCTTAAATGTTTGTGTTTAGTTCCTGTTATTCCCAAAGGGATACATTTGAAGGGTCTACTTTATACTGAGTTGGATGAAATGGTACAACATTTATAATGAATGTAAACCACTAAGGAATTTATGTATGTTTTGCATCTCTTTTGTATCCTGTGCAGCCATGCTTGTTAGCAATTTATCTCCAGTTTTGTGTGAGAGAAAGGTACTGTTCCAAAAAAAGTTCTACAGAAGAATTGAGGAACTTTGCCTAAAGCTCTTGTTGATACGATTGTTGAGAAGGACATTGTTTTAGCTATGTTGTTATATCTGTAAATATAGTACAGATGTGTTTTGGAGGAGTTATCAAATAAGCAAAAAAGTTTGTTCAAAACATTGAAGTGTTATTACAAAGGTAATAAATGTATGCAGTAAGATGTTTCCTTTAGTTTTTGTTCATAGCACATACATTTGACTATTACAGTGAGGAAGAATATTCAGTGCAAAAGTGTGAAGCATGACATTGATAGAACACTCTGGTAACCATAGCTGAGGTAAGCCTGTGTGTGAGACCCACACGCTCCGATAATCAGTTCTTGATGTCCGATTGGTGTCAGAGCTTTCCACTAATCCCCAGAGGCAGGATCTACTTGATCTAATCACAGAGAATTGATCCACTCCGTAGAGGAACCACACTAACCCATACCATCCACTCCATAGAGGAACCACACTAACCCATACCATCCACTCCATAGAGGAATCACACTAACCCATACCATCCACTCCATAGAGGAACCACACTAACCCATACCATCCACTCCATAGAGGAACCACACTAACCCATACCATCCACTCCCGAGAGGAACCACACTAACCCATACCATCCACTCCATAGAGGAACCACACTAACCCATACCATCCACTCCATAGAGGAACCACATTAACCCATACCAGGGGCGGCAGGGTAGCCTAGTGGTTAGAGCGTTGGACTAGTAACCGGAAGGTTACAAGTTCAAACCCCCGAGCTGACAAGGTACAAATCTGTCGTTCTGCCCCTGAACAGGCAGTTAACCCACTGTTCCTAGGCCGTCATTGAAAATAAGAATTTGTTCTTAACTGACTTGCCTGGTTAAATAAAGGTAAAATTAAATTAAAATAAATAAAATCCATTCCTGAGAGGAACCACACTAACCCATACCATCCACTCCATAGAGGAACCACACTAACCCATACCATCCACTCCATAGAGGAACCACACTAACCCATACCATCCACTCCATAGAGGAACCACACTAACCCATACCATCCACTCCATAGAGGAACCACACTAACCCATACCATCCACTCCCGAGAGGAACCACACTAACCCATACCATCCACTCCATAGAGGAACCACACTAACCCATACCATCCACTCCATAGAGGAACCACATTAACCCATACCAGGGGCGGCAGGGTAGCCTAGTGGTTAGAGCGTTGGACTAGTAACCGGAAGGTTACAAGTTCAAACCCCCGAGCTGACAAGGTACAAATCTGTCGTTCTGCCCCTGAACAGGCAGTTAACCCACTGTTCCTAGGCCGTCATTGAAAATAAGAATTTGTTCTTAACTGACTTGCCTGGTTAAATAAAGGTTAAATTAAAATAAATAAAATCCATTCCTGAGAGGAACCACACTAACCCATACCATCCACTCCATAGAGGAACCACACTAACCCATACCATCCACTCCATAGAGGAACCACACTAACCCATACCATCCACTCCATAGAGGAACCACACTAACCCATACCATCCACTCCATAGAGGAACCACACTAACCCATACCATCCACTCCATAGAGGAACCACACTAAGCCATACCATCCACTCCATAGAGGAACCACACTAACCCATACCATCCACTCCATAGAGGAACCACACTAACCCATACCATCCACTCCATAGAGGAACCACACTAACCCATACCAACCATCCTGCGTGCATTGACACCGTACTGAACAAGGATGCTGTACTGTTATCTTTCCACTGTATCTGCCCCTCCTCTCTATTTCCCTCTCTTTCCTCAGATGACCTGTAGAGAGGAGGGAGTGCGAGAGGCACCAGCTGGCAGATGTAATCCAGTCCTGTGTAATAGTGACACAAGGGTCAGCGGTGCACTGAGGGTAGCGACGTGTTCTGCTGAATGCATCATCCTTCCACTCAGGTCACAGCTATACCCTTTCCCTTTTTCACTTTGACAATCTTTTGTATTTCTCTCTCTGGTGTAAAATGGCATTACCCAGGTGGGTGCTACACATTGGTGGTGGATGTGGGCAGTTTCTGCTGCATGTGATGTAAAGCCCTATCAGCACCTGGTGGAAAAAACACTATGTAAATCTAATCCATGACTGACTGAATGGTTGTGTTTATCTCCTCCAGGGGGTACTACAGTAACACAAACACTCCACTTGGCCTACCAGTATATTGAGCTAAATTACAAAAAAATCATTTATGTAATAATTCAGCCTTAGTGGTTAATATCAGAACATGCTCTTTAAATTATTTATTAGGCTTTCACAGAAATGAAGAGGAAATAATTGTTAATCCTTTTACTGGTGTTAACATTTCAAATTATTGTATGTAGGACTATGTTTCATGTAGGCCTATTTATGGTACGTCTTATTTAGGTTACAGAATGATTTAATTATGCTCATTTTATATGAGGTTGTAATATTTGAGGCCCATTGCCGCCCTCTTTCCCACAGCAGATTCATGGTCTCTGATGTAGAAATCTTTCATCCATTGCAAATGGATCTTCTCCTTTCACCCTAGAAACAGGTGACTTCATTTAACTGTTTTCTAAAGCATAGTGTGTAGACTATAATTCCCCTCATTATCTCACAGAGCATCATTATCTGAATAGGAGCCATGCTGGGGAGAGAAAGCTGAATGTGTTTATGTTGCACAACATAACACTGCATTTATGTGAATCTATAGTTAATGTGGTGGGAAGAAGAAATACCTCTTGGAATTGTTACTCTGTTTGAAATAAGTTACTTCAATAACAACAGAGAAATATTTCATCTGTCCTGTAAACAGTGTTGCCCTTTTGACATCAACGTAGATGGTGTGATATCTAAAAAATAAGAGTTAAAAATATGGCATTCAAAAATATGTTCTCCTCCCCTGCAAATGTCACTGAGGATAGTTCCGGACAGGGAAGGCTTTCCAGACAGTGTCATCGCCTGATCTCTTGTCACCTTAGTAGCTTCGCTGTTTTAATGTATGACTTTTGTAGAAATACTCTGTACTTTCTATTCAACTTCTTGACTTGCCTAGTTACCTAAAGGTTAAATAAAATAACAAATAAAAACAATGCATTGATTGAAATTCAAATGGATTTGACTCCGACCCTGGTCTCCACAGTATATTGCTTTTGAGAGGATTCATTTTTAGAACACTTATGCCTGTTCTTTTGGGCAGCTGCCACATGAATGAAATGTACAGTTGAAGTTGGAAGTTTACATACACCTTAGCCTAGTACATTTAAACTCAGTTTTTCACAATTCCTGACATTTAATCCTAGTAAACATTCCCTGTTTTAGGTCAGTTAGGATCACCACTTTATTTTAAGAATGTGAAATGTCATAATAATATTAGTAGAGAGTGATTTATTTCAGCTTTTCTTTCTTTCATCACATTCCCAGTGGGACAAAAGTTTACATACACTCAATTAATATTTGGTAGCATTGCCTTTACATTGTTTAACTTGGGTCAAATGTTTCAGGTAGCCTTTCCACAAGCCTCCCACAATAAGTTGGGTGAATTTAGGCCCATTCCTCCTGACAGAGCTGGGGTAACTGAGTCAGGTTTATAGGCCTCCTTGCTGTCACACGCTTTTTCAGTTCTGCCCACAAATTTGCTATAGGATTGAGGTCAGGGCTTTGTGATGGCCACTCCAATACCTTGACATTGTTATCCTGAAGACATTTTGCCACGACTTTGAAAGTATGCTTGAGGTCATTGTCCATTTGGAAGACCCATTTGCGACCAAGCTTTAACTTCCTGACTGATGTCTTGAGATGTTGCTTCAATATATCCACATAATTCCATTCCTCATGATGCCATCTATTTTGTGAAGTGCACCAGTCCCTCCTGCAGCAAAGCACCCCCACAACATGATGCTGCCAACCCCGTGCTTCGCGGTTGGGATGGTGTTCTTCGGCTTGCTAGCCTCCCCCTTTTTCCTCCAAACATATGGCCAAACAGTTCTATTTTTGTTTCATCAGACCAGAGGACATTTCTCCAAAAAGTATGATATTTCTCCACATGTGCAGTTGCAAACAGTAGTCTGGCTTTTTTATGGCAGTTTTAGAGCAGTGGCTTCTTCCTTGCTGAGCAGCCTTTCAGGTTATATCGATATAGGACTTGTTTTACGGTGGATATAGATACTTTTGTACTTGTTTCCTCCAGCATCTTCACAAGGTCCTTTGCTGTTGTTCTGGGATTGATTTGCACTTTTCGCACCAAAGTACATTCATCTCTAGGAGACAGAACACGTCTCCTTCCTGAGTGGTATGACAGCTGCGTGGTCCCATGGTGTTTATACTTGCATCCTATTGTTTGTACAGATGAGCGTGGTACCTTCAAGCGTTTGGAAATTGCGCCCAAGGATGAGGCAGACTTGTGCAGGTCTACAATATATTTTTTCCCCATGATGTCAAGCAAAGACGCACTGAGTTTGAAGGTAGGCCTTGAAATACATCCACAGGTACACCTCCAATTGACTCAAATTATGTCAATTAGCCTGTCAAAAGATTTTAAAGCCATGACATCATTTTCTGGGATTTTCCAATCTGTTTAAAGGCACAGTCAACTCAGTGTATGTACACTTCTGACCCACTGGAATTGTGATTAAGTGAAATAATCTGTCTGTAAACAATTGTTGGAAAAATGACTTGTGTCATGCACAAAATAGATGTCCTAACCGACTTGCCAAAACTATAGTTTGTTAACAAGAAATTTGTTGAGTGGTTGAAAAACGAGTTTTAATGACTCCAAGTCTATATAAACTTCTGACTTCAAATGTATATCTAAAATTAAATCATAGAGTATAATTGTAATGGAGCAGCAGAAGTTATTTATTTGTGTGAAAATGTATATTTTAAGTGCTGTTCCAAAGCGAGAGGCTGCTACTGCTAGTACTACAATAGCGTCACAGGATGAACCATGGAGACTAAAGGGTATTTAATTGCAAACTAACCATGCGTTCAATGACAGTTATTTAGTCTACATTTAGTTTAGTTTAATCAAGACCGTCCTTGTGATTCAGAGTCATGTTTGGGCCTAAGTGAATCGGATATACTTTCATTTCAGTTTACTCCCACATGACATCCTGCAAGTAAGCATTTCATTGCGCTGTGTACCCCATGTACAGGTAACTGCAAAAGTGTCTTAATAGGGTGTTAGGCCACCAGGAGCTGCCAGAACAGCTTCAAAGTGTCTGGAAGTCTATTCAAATCAAACCAAGCTTTATTTATACAGCATATTTCAGACATGCAATGTGATGTGCTTCACATGAACAATCTAATAAATAACAAATAAAACTTGAAATATTTACTACACAACAAACATAAAAAAACAAAATAACAAAAACTGAACAACTAAAAAACACCGTAAGGAAAAGCAAAGCTAAAAAGGTGTGTTTTAAGATCTCTTTTAAATCTGTCCACAGTTTCTGGTCTTGGTCAGTACCTGTGCTGCAGCATTCTGCATGTTTTGCAGTTAACCAATGGCTTTCTTGGGTAGTTCAGACAGGAGAGCATTACAGTAGTCAACCCTGCTTGTAATAAAAGCATGGATGAGTCTCTCTGTATCAGCCTGAGAGAGAAAAGTGGTAAAAAGCTATTTTGGTCACATTCCTAATGTTTGATTTGAAATTGAGTTCAGAATCTAAAATAACAACCAGGTTGTTTAGATGGTGTTTTATCTTTATTGCCCGTGAATTAAAATGTGTGGCTGGATTCTCTCTCGGTGCTTTGGCTCCAATAATAAGTGCCACAGTCTTGTCTTGATTTAGCTGGAGGAAGTTGTGAGCCATCCAAGTTTTTAAATCACTAATACAGTCTAATAATTTATCTGTGGAGCTAAAATCCTCTGACACATTTACACTCTTATCCATAGCAATTAGGGTTAAGTTTACACACACACACACACACCCTTTAAACACCCTACACTCCTTTGAGTCCCCTCTTTCAAAGTCACAAAGATCTCTTCTAGCCATGGTAGCAAAAATAATGGGCAACTGGGTATTTTTGTACATGACCCTAAGCATGCACAGTAAAAAAAAAAAAAAAAAAGAGTTGATTCAACTAATCATTATATAGTAACTGGTTCCATAGACTTTGTTTTACTACACTTTTCGATCAAAGTGTTAACTGAATTTAACATTTTTAGTTGGCCCACATTTAGCAAAAACATTTTGGACACCAACACACATTCAAAAGTGCTTTTAACATACAATGTTTTCAACTTACATAAACTCAGCAAAGAAAGAAACGTCCTCTCAGTGTCAACTGCGTTTATTTTCAGCAAACTTAACATACTTTTAACACTGGTTGGTCGGCCCAATTGAGGTAGTATGTACATGAATGTATAGTTAAAGTGACTATGCATATATGATAAACAGAGAGTAGCAGCAGTGTAAAAGATGAACTGTGAGATGATCTGTGTTGGTAAACTGTAATGGTAATTTCAAAACAACTGAGATCTCTGAAAAAAAACAGGGTCAAATCATGACGTCTGTGATATTAAAGGTCGGAGCTCTAGAAAGAGGCTTGAGTTCGCGGCTTGAAATCCCGAGTTGGATAACCGTTAAAAAGAAAAATCCCAGTCAGAGCTAGTTTTTTTCTAAAGTTCCTAGTTGTCTTGAACGCGCTGAAGTCGGAAGTCAGAGATTTCAGCGGCCCATGATGACTGTGACACCATTGCATGTCCAGTGTTCACCCCAGGGGGGCAGTCATCAGTAAGATAAGTGTTAAGCCCTATAAGAGGACTGCTACTGGGCTTCTGCCAGTCTCCACAGTGGCTGTGAAAAGGCTAAATTAGCTCTCTGGTCCAGATGAGACCAAGATGAGAGTTGTAGATTAGATGGCCACTAAAGGAGTCCATAGACACATACATGTTTAGATACACATTGAATACACATACCAACACTGGTCTATAAAGGTCACACTCCCCCATTAAACTACCCATGTCAGGCTGCCTAAAGCCAATACACACACATACACCCTTTAATCTGTAGCAAATTTATTTTATTTTGACTTATCAAGTCACTCCCTTTCCCCCTGTGTGTTTCTCTCCTCTCTCTCCTTCAATCTGTCACATTGGTCTCACGTGGGCTCTGTGATCGAAGTGCAACAGAGTGAGCAATATGATGAAACTACCAATACAGTATGAAGACATGACACACACACACACACACACACAAATGGGCCACATGTGTGCATTTAGTAAGAGCCTTTGCAATGAGAAGCGAGAGGGAGTCAAGAAATGGACTGGTATGGCCACAGATCAGTGTGGAAGGCGCAGCGACATCCCCTCCCACGGCTCTGATGCTAATGCAGGGTGACTCCCCCTAGGGCTGAGTATGGGGGGGGGGGGGAAGGGATACAGACTCAGTCATCCTTATCTTCCTCCTCCCTAGAACCAGATAAGCACAGAGATAATGCTCAAATTGTAAGTGAGGAAAATGATAGAGGTAATACTCTTGTTATACATGATATAATTTATATTCCTGTTAATTAGCTAGTAGAGGTTATAGAGGTTATACTGACTGTGTGACGCCTGTATATGGATTACCTTTCGGTTAATTACATTAAATTGTACTGTAAACAGACCATCCAAAACAGATGCTGTCTTAATCTGTTTTCTCTGTTAATCAAAGCACTGCAATAACACAACAGGGGGTCATTACCAAGTATGTCTCTCCAACACTGACCTGATATAACACTGTGTGCAAACATACACAGAAACGACTCATGTTGTCTACAATCCAGGGGCTATTATAGTAGGTCTACATTTTACATTATACTGTAACAGTTTCCAGACTTTATAAAGCATACTGTGTGTATTTGGTTATATTTGATTTAATAGCTTGGTTTGAGAGTATTATTGCTCTGGCATCTTTTGTCATACAAATAGCTTTAGAGAAAGCAATAAACATATTGACCTTCAATTTTAGTGAGATATATTTTTGGCCAGGAAATCTCATTACTGAAAGTGAGCACTGGCCTTGGTATGGCAACTGCCTTCGACCCCAAAGCGCTACAGAGGGTGGTCCGGACGGCCCAGTACATCACTGAGGCCGAGCTCCCTGCCATCCAGGACCTCTACATCAGGCGGTGTAAGAGGAGGGCCCGAAAAATTGCCAAAGACTTCAGCCACCCAAGCCATAAACTGTTCTCCCTGCTAGTGTCCTGCAAGCGTTACCGGGGCATCGGGTCTTCGGACCAACAGGCTCCAAGACAGCTTCTATCTCCAAGCCAGAAGACTTCGGAATTGGTTATCGAATGGTTACACAGACTATCTGCATTGACCCTATTTTGCACTGACCCTATGCATACTCACACGACTCTATCCACGCACTCACTACACGGACACTCACACAAACCCACACAAACAAACAAAAATACACTACATACTGTATGTACACACACATACACACACACTCATCATATACGTTGCTGCCATAAAACCTTAATCACTATGGCATTCCAAATGCAGCACATTGATCCGATTCTAACTCAAAATCAAATGAAATGTTATTTGTCACATGCGGCTGAATACAATGTTGTATTTGTATTTGTATTTATTATGGATCCCCATTCGCTGCTGCCAAGGCAGCTACACCATTTTCAAAATATTACATTCATTACAGAATTCACAACACACTAAGTGTGTGCTTTCAGGCCCATACTCCACTACCACATACGGTATGTACAACACAACATTCATGTGTATGCGTGCCTATGTTATCATGTCTATATGCATGTGTCTGTGCCTACGTTTGTGTTGCTTCACAGTCCCCACTGTTCTATAAGGTGTATTTTATCTGTTTTTTTCTCAATCTGATTCTACTGCTTGCATCAGTTACCTGATGTGGAATTGAGTTCCATGTAGTCATGGCTCTATGTACTATTGTGTGCCTCCCATAGTCTGTCCTGGACTTGGGGACTATGAAGAGACCTCTTGTATGCATGGGTGTCTGAGCTGTGTACTAGTCGTTTAAACAGACAGCTCGGTGCATTCAACATGTTAATATCTCTCACAAATACAAATAGTGATTAAGTCCTCCTCTACTTTGAGCAAGGAGAGATTAACATGTCATGTTTGCTCCCTGTGTACATTCACGGTGTGCTGCCCTGTCCTAAGTTCCTCTTTGTGGCACCTGACCACACGACTGAACAGTCCAGGTGCGACAAAACTAGAGCCTGTAGGAGCTGCCCTGTTGCTAGTGCTGTTAAGATGATAGAGCCGCACTTTATTATGGACATACTTCTCCCCATGTGAGTTGTACCAATATATTTTTACCATGACAGTTTACAAGCCAGGGTTACTCCAAGCAGTTTAGTCACCACAACTTGCTAAATTTCCACATTATTTATCACAAGATTTAGTTGAAGTTAAGGGTTTTGCTTTTTGAAATATTTAGGACTAACTTCTTCCTTGCCACCTATTCTGAAACTATCTGCAGCTCTTTGTTAAGTGTTGCAGTCATTTCAGTTGCTGTAGTAGCTGAAGTGTATAGTGTTGATTCATTCAGATACATACTGGCTTTATCCAAAGCCAGTGGCATGTCGTTAGTAAAGATAGAAAAAAGTAAGACAGCTGCATTAGGGAATTCCTGATTCTACCTGGATTAAAGAACAACATATGTGTTCTGTTAGACAGGTAACTCTTTATCCACATTATAGCAGGAGGTGTAAAGCCATAACAGATACATTTTTCCAGCAGCAGACTATTATCGATAATGTCAAAAGCTGCACTTAAGTCTAACAAAACAGCCCCCACAATATTTTTATCATCAATTTCTCTCAGCCAATCATCAGTCATTAGTGTATGTGCTGTGCTTGTTGAATGTCCTTCCCTATAAGCTTGATGAAAGTCTGTCATCAATTTGTTTACTGTAAAATAGCATTGTATCTGGTCAAACACATTTTTTTCAACTAAGGGTTGGTAACAGGATGATTGGTCGGCTATTTCAGCCACTGAAGGGGGCTTTACTATTCTTAGGTAGCGGAATTACTTTTTCTTTCAGGCCGGAGGGCACACGCTTTCTAGTAGGCTTAAATTGAAGATATGGCAAATAGGAATGGCAATATCATCCTCTATTATCCTCCGTAATTTTCCATCCAAGTTGTCAGACCCTGGTGGCTTGTCATTGTTGATAGACAACAATAATGTTTTCACCTCTTCCACACTCACTTTACAGAATTCAAAATTACAATTCTTGTCTTTCATAATTTGGTCAGATATACTTGGATGTGTAGTGTCAGCATTTGTTGCTGGCATGTCATGCCTAAATTTGCTAATCTTGCCAATTAAAAATGTATTTAAATAGTTGGCAATATCAGTCAGTTTTGTAATGAATGAGCCATCTGATTCATTGAATGATGGAGCTGAGTTTGCCTTTTTAACCAAAATTTCATTTAAGGTGCTCCAAAGCTTTATTTTATCATTCTTTATGTAATTTATCTTTGTTTCATAGTGTAGTTTCTTCTTCTTTGTGTTCAGTTTATTCACATAATTTCTCAATTTGCAGTATGTGTACCAATCGGTTGTCCAGCCAGACGTATTTGCCATTCCTTTTGCCTCATCCCTCTCAACCATACAATTTGTCAATTCCTCATCAATCCACATGGGTGCATGCTTATTAGTAACTGGGATAAGCAATTTCATAAATGTGTCAAGTGCATTGTCTGTTTGCTCCTCATTACGCACCACAGACCAACAAATATTATTTACAACAACATAGTAATCACTACAAAACTTACTGTATGACCTCTTATAAACTATATTAGGCACAGCCTTTGGAACTTTGGTTTTCCTAGATATGGCTACTATATTGTGATCACTACATCTGATGGGTCAAAATACTGCTTTCAAGCACATTTTTGCAGTATTAGTAAAGATGTGTTCAATACATGTTGATGATTTCATTCCTGTGCTGTTTGTAACTACCCTGGTAGGTTGACAGATAGATAACCTGAACCAGATTGCAGGCACTGGTTACAGTGTGAAGCTTGTTCTTTAGTGGGCAGCTTGATAAAAGCCAGTCAATATTTAAATCACCCAGAAAATATACCTCTGTGTTGATATCACATACAGTATATTATCAAGCATTTCACACATGTTATCCAGATACTGACGGGTAGCGCTTTGTGGTCTGTAGCAGCTTCCCACAAGAATGGGCGTTAGGTGGGGCAGATGAACATGTAGCCATAGTACTTCAACAGTATTTAACATGGCATCCTCTCTAATCTGTACAGGAATGGAGTTCTGAATATAAACAGCACACCTCCACCACTGGCATTTCTGTATTTTCTGTACATGTTATAACCTTGTATTGCCACCACTGTATCATCAAATGTATTGTCTAAGGGAATTTCAGAGATAGTGAGAATATGAATGTCATCTGTTACTAGCAAGTTATTCATTTCATGAACCTTGTTTCTTAAGCTACATATGTACACATGGGCTATTTTGAGCATGTTTCGGGGATGCTTGCTTGTTTTCATTGCTTTACTGGGAAGCTTAGCAGAAGTAGATATTCTCATGTTATTTATGTTTGTGCAGGGTGAGCTGCACACAGTGGACTTCCTACTAGGGCACACCACCTCAGTGTTAATAGCATAAATCTGGTTCATAGATACATGAGTGCTGCATACAATAGGCAGCATTGTCAGGGCAGTTAGAGGGACATACATTAGGTTACTTACATTGTGTCTATCAATACCCCTGGTATAATGTACATTTGCGAAAGCATTATGATGACTCTGCGACACAATGGTAGGGATTAACTGAGCTGGGCTTGGGTAATTGATAACTCATCGTCTCAACGCAGCCTTATAATGCCTTGAAAGGGTCCAGGCACCCAAATGTCTTGGGTGGATCCCATCCTCCAAAAGGTATTGAAATTGTCAACTAAAGTTACACCCATTGAGCTGCAATAATCCCATTGCCAATTGTGAAGAGAAAGAATACTGCTAAAGTGTTCAATGTCACGATTCGGAGAGGGCGCAGGGCCAGATATAAGGGGTATTTTATTAGTGTCTCGCAGAGAGTCAATCATCTTTTAAATCCAGTTTCAACTGTTCAGAGCTGCCTTTCATGATATAATCGATGTCCATGTCCTGGTGTAGTATACATTTGGGAGCAGCTTAGTGATGTAATTTACTCAATCTCCGGGATAAGACATTGTTTTTGCACCAGGAACAGTCACATTTATTACCATGGAGCTGCCCAAAATCACGGCTGGAGAGAAGGATGATGGAATCCGCCCACTTCCACAGGATGGTGCAGGTCTCCGATAGATGGAGAAGCCCCGCTCAATCTAGAGCAGAGACGGAAGGTAGCCGACGTCAACTTCGAAATCGTAGGGGAAGGAGTAGGAGTAGCCACAGCGACGAAGGTGCAGGAAGATCAGGATCCAGGGCAGCAAAACTATTTGTTGTTTGTATCCACTCCGGGCCTCTCGTTGGGAGTGTAGGCTGCTTTGCGGTCAGGCTGCTGTCTTTAGCTTCCATGCAGGGGCAGAGCAAGAGGGGTGTTTGGGGTGGCACTGGACACCCCTGACATCTGATTTGCCACCCCCAAATTGTATTCACTACTGGCAGTTTGATGCTGTTTGACATCTCATTTCACCTCTTGTTGAAAGAATAATTTATTTTGATGTTTTCAAATCGAGGATGAGTAAGAGAGAATATTAACGTTGGTTGCTAGATACAGAAGAAGAAGAACATAAAGAAGATGAAGAGAGTGTTTCCACAGCTCCACAAACTCTTTTCACAATCGGCGAAGCATCATATTTGAAGTACTTTTTAAGGTTTAGCATCGGGTTTAGGTTTCCTGAACAACTTTTACAACAGTAGAGTCGCTGTGTAAGTTAATGTTAGACCTTTGGCTCCATTAACAGATAGTTACTCAGATAAGAGAGATTGGTTCCCAATTTAACCTAACATTATGTTTACATCTGTGCTAGTAATACACGCATATACAGTGCAGTGTCGTAAGTTACAGTATATGACTGTTTAGCTAATGTGGGGTAACTAGTAGGCTACAGCTGTCAGTGTTCAGCAAGTTAACATTCAGTAACTTGAAATCCATTAAGTCAGTTAGATTTTCGTACTTGAAGTCAAAATGAACCATTGTTATTATTAATCTGTTAACGTTACTCAAATGATTACCACAATTTTTAGATAGCCTGTTTGCTATCATAAAGATGTAAGAAATTATAGCTAGCTAAGTTACTTACTGTCATGACTTCCGCCGAAGTTGGTCCCTCTCCTTGTTCGGGCGGCGTTCGGCGGTCGGAGTCACCGACTTTCTAGCCAGCGCTGATCCTCTTATAATTTTCCTTTGGTTTTGTCTTGTCTTGTATAACACCCGGTTCCAATCCCATCAATTACATGTGGAGTATTTAACCCTCTGTTCCCACTCATGTCCTTGTCGGTGATTGTGTGTTTGTAAGCTATGTGCAAGTTATGTTCTGGTGTGCGACGGGTTTTGTACCCACGTGTATTATTTAGCATATTTTGGTTTTCAGAGTTTTTAGCACTTATTAAACTGCTCCGTTTATACCAAGTTCGATCTCCTGCGCCTGCCTTCCCTGCCACCAGCACGCACCCCCTTACAGAATCACCGAGCCAACTATGGAGTCAGCAGGAGCAGGTACCCTGGTTATAGGGGTGGAGGAGCGCATCCGGGAGCACGCAGCAATGCTTCACCATCTTGGCACCGCCATGGACCGCGTTGTCCGGACTATGGACCGCTGGAAGAGACAGGGAGTTCTTCCAGCGCCTCCACCAGCACAACCGGGGTCTTCTCTGAGCGTCCCTTTTCCACCTGGTTCCAGTGGAAAAGGAACCAGGTGGTTCTCTCCCTGCCCCAGGAGTACGACGAAGAGGCTGCGAACTGCCAGGGGTTCCTGCTTCAACTGGAGCTATACCTGACCACCGTCCACCCGGCTCCATCGGGCCGTGAGAGGGTGTCCACCCTCGTCTCGTGCCTCACCAGGAAAGCCCTGGAGTGGGCCAACGCTGTGTGGAGAGAGGGAGATGCGGCGTTGGACCAATTTGAGGAGTTCACCTGCCTTTTTCCGGGCAGTCTTCGACCACCCACCCATCTGAGGCAGGAGACGAGGAGCGCCCAGGAGTTCACCTTGGAGTTTAGGACCCTGGCTGCCAGCGCGGGATGGAGCGACAGGACCCTGATTGACCTCTGCAGTTTGCGCGACGACATCCGCCGGGAGTTGGCCTGCATAGACACCACCCTTACGTTTGACCAGCTGGTGGACTTGTCCATCCGGCTGGACAACCTGCTGGCTACCCGCAGACGTTCTGATCGGGGTCCGGTGGTTCCATCTTCCCGCACCCCCTCTCCGATACCCATGGAGCTGGGAGGGGCGGTGCGCAGGGAGACCGGAGGGGGTTCCCGCTCGTGCACCATCTGTGGCCGCAGAGGTCACACTGCTGGTCGGTGTCGGGTTTGTTCCTCTGGGGATCGAGGCAGCAGTCAGGGCGCTCTGGCGTCACTCCAGGTGAGCCGGCACCATTCTCACCCAGAGCCCTCTGTTGCACAGATGTTTCTGTCTGTCACTTTCCACGAGTTTTCCCCGCATTCCCAGCATAAGGAGCTCGTCGATTCAGGCACGGCTGGGAATTTTATTGATAAAGCTTTAGCCCATAGTTTAGGGATCCCCATAGTTCCCGTGGATGTGCCTTTCCCCGTTCACGCCTTAGATAGTCGACCATTAGGGTCAGTGTTGATTAGGGAGGTCACCGCTCTTTTGGGCATGGTGACACAGGGGGTGTAACGGCGTTCTTCTATCTCCTCCTCTGATCAAGAGGTAGAAAAAGGATCGGACCAAAATGCAGCGTGGTGGTTACTCATGTTCTTTAATGAAGAAACGACGATACATGAAATAACTAATATATACAAAACAACAAACGGAACGAGAAAACCTATACAGTCTTTTTTTTATTTTTATAAAAATAGTTTATTATCTTCAATACCTTTCATTCTTTACAACTCATAATTTACATACATACACAAATAATGGTATTTTAAATAAACTAATTAAACTAAAACATAAACCACAAACAAAACCTCAGGGGAGCATCTTCCCTCCCCGTTACCCTACAAAATACATCTCCCCGTCCCTAATCTATCCTCTTACAAATCTAAATGACACCCAGCCCTAAACCCCCCTTCCACCTCTCCCGAGCACCATGCTGCCCCCACTTCCTCTCCTCCCTCTTCATCCTCCCCCTCAAATCTCCTTCCACCCTCCTCACTATCCCTTCCACCCCCCAATCTTTCCCTGTCTTCACCATGTTCTGCCTTGCTTCCCACAGCCCCCGTTTAAAGAGACTCATGAGAAGCCAGAGCAGAAACCTGTCCCTATCCGTCCCTCTCGCTCTCCCTACACCCCTCTCTAACCTGGCCCACGTCAATACAAAATCCCCTTTACCAAACCTAACAACACCCGTGCCCTAGCCCATACTACTCCGGCAAAGGCACAGTCCCAAAAGACATGGCGCACAGTCTCCTCCCTGCCACAAGAGGATCTTAGACAGGTGGGGGATTGCACCAAATTATACCGGTACAAGATGGAACGTACCGGCAAACACTTATGAAGGCTCAACCAATTCAGGTCCTTGAGCCTGTTATCCAGACCCCGCGCCTGCACTCCCTCCCAGACCACTTCCGAGATGCCCACTACAGGCGCCGGACTCCTGCCTTTCTGACCTCCTCGTACAGGTGCCTGTGATCTAAACCTACTCGGGCAACTTCAACCTCAGGGTGCGCACGCAGCCACTTGGCCGCATGACCAAAGTGCCACGGCAGCTGTTCCGCCCGAGGACCGTGTTAGACCACACCATTATGCTTCTCGCCTGATACGAGAAAAACACCCGCAGGAGGTAACCGGACGGGTGTATCACTGGCTGAGCAAGCTCCGTTAACAAGAAGGAAACAAAAATTGAGTCCAGCTTGAGGGGGAAATGTGGTACCCCCCTACCTCCCTCCCCGATGGGACAGATCATGCGTGCCCTTGCGACCCACTCGCACCTGCCACTCCACATAAACTGAAACACAAGCCTCACTAGAGGCCTCCTCAGACAAGCCGGCAATGGGTAGATGTATGCCAAATACAAAAGAGACGGCAACACATCCACCTTTAGGACCAGGACTTTGCCCATAAAAGACAAATACCTAGCTTTCCACATTGCTAGCTTCCTCTGTACCACTGCGATACGCATGTTCCAGTTTAGCGTCGCTGAGCCGGAGGTCTCAAAATGGACCCCGAGAATCCTCAGGGCCCCCTCACAGAGTGATAACCCCCCAGGCACATCCGTTCTACCGCGCCATCTTCCGAAAAACTTGACTGAAGACTTTGCATGGTTCAGAACTGCTCCCGACGCCGGGTGAAATCCCCAAAGATGGCAAGGGACCTTGTCAGGCACGAGTCCTTGCACAACAGCAAGGAAGTGTCGTCGGCGTACTGCGTCATCTTAACACGCAGCCCACCACTTCCAGGGATCAGCAAACCTTCCACCTCTGTGGCTGCCCTAATGGCAGCCCCCAGAGGCTCCATGTACAGAACGAAGAGGAGAGCCGAGAGTGGGCACCCCTGCCTGACCCCAGACGAGAGGTCAAAAACATCACCCAAGTGACTATTTACACTAACTCGGCACCCCGCTCCGACATATAATGTACGAATCCATCCTATAAACTTCTCCCCAAATCCTAATCGACCTAACACTCTGAATAAAAAGGATCTATTCACGCGATCGAAGGCTTTCGCCTGATCTAGCGCTGCTACCATTAAAGGCAGACCTCTATCTTCAACCCAAGCGATGGAGTCCCTGATTAACTGTAGGTTCCATCTAATAGAGCGGCCCTCTACCCCGCACGTCTGATCCTCATGAACGACATAGGGAAGGGCTGTGCGCAACCGGTCTGCTAAAACCTTTGCAAGTAGCTTGTAATCTACACACAGCATGGTCAACGGCCGCCAGTTGCCAAGGTCTGTTACTTCCCCCTTCTTATATAAAAGTGACAGCACACCAACAGCCATTGATCCCCCGGGACCCCGTCTCAAGGATGGCCTTCAAGACTTCGAGGACCACTGGTCCAAGTATACCCCAAAACTTGAGATAAAACTCAGCCGGAAGCCCATCTATCCCAGGCACCTTCCCTTTTCCCATCCTCCTAAGAGCGCTCTCAACCTCTTCTAGTGAGATCTGGGCCTCCATCACTTCTCTAATGTCCTCCGGCAACCGCATGGACAAGTGTTCTAAAAACACATTTCCCTGCTCTACATCTATTTCCCTTTCCTTAAATAAACCTTGGAAATGATCAGTTGTCACCCTGACCATATCCTCTGGTTCTCTAACTATACTACCATTTTCTTCCCTAACACCATGCATTACCTTCCTACTCTGTCTTGCCCTAACCAACTTAAAGAACATAGCAGAACAAGTCTCATTATGTTCTAGAAAGCCACTATGCGCTCGCTCCAGGAAAGCTCGAGCCTTCCGCTCCTGCAACTCCCTGAGCTGCGCCTTTAGGGTTGCGGATCTCTCCCAGTCAAACGACCCGCCGAGGTTGCCTGCCTCGTATTCGAGTTCAATTAACCTCTGGATACGATCCACCTCCCTCCTCTCCTCCCTTTTTTTCCTCTTGCAATACCCTATTATAAAAGCCCTAATCCTCACCTTAACTAATTCCCACCACTCTAACACCCCTCGCACATGGACCGGAGGCCCTCAAGCCTCCAAAAGAAACCATAAAACCCGTCAACAAAAGCCTGCTCCTCCAGCACATCCCGATCTAGCTTCCAGTACCCTCTACCAAAGAGGCAGACTGGCAACCCCACCTGCAGGAGCACCCCGTCGTGATCCGAAAGAAAACAGGCAACAGCCGCCCAGACAACTTACCCAAAGACCTGGGTACAAAAATATAGTCGAGCCTCCGCTCAACCCCCTGGAGTTACGCCATGTAGGACCGTCCATTTTCGGAGTAGTGTGCAGACCACCATCTACCAGACCATGGCAAGCCATTAGCCTGGCAATGGCGCCCGCACTGCTATCCCCCTCTTCCTAAATCTGTATTAAAATCCCCCTATCACTAATTTCCTATTTGTGACACACAGGGGCGTCAGACAGTCCACCATCTCCCTCCTGTCTGCCACCACCTGTGGCCCATACACCACCACTAATCTAAATTTACAATCCCTTATCGTGACATCCACCCCTATAACCCTCCCCTGCATTACCACGAAAGAATCCTCCACTTTTACCTCCCTGTGCCCACACAAAATCCCTACCCCCGATGAGTGCACCCCCCCAACACCCCAAACCGACTCCCCCTTGTCCCACTCCCTCTTAAACCTAATAACATCCCCTCCATCCCTCAGGTGAACCTCCTGTAAAAAACAAAAATCAAACCCCACACCCTCCAAATAACTAAAAACCGCCCTCCTCTTAACAAAATCCCTTAGACCCCTTACATTTAAACTAACAAAAGTAAAATTAGACTCCATGAAAAATAAATACATGTAATACACTCAAATTCTAAACCCAGACAGAAAAAACAGAAAACAGGATACTCACCCGATGCTCCCCTGCTCCATATCTACCGGTGAGAACACCATCCGTAATCCCGACATCCCCCCTCTTCCTCCATCACACCATCCCAGGATGCAGGAATAGTGTTTGGCTCCGGGGTGCCCTGCACCCTGGGTCTACCCCCACAATCCTCCCCCTCCCCAGTGTTGCAGCTGGTTTGGAAAAAAATTGGGGAGGCTGAGTCCCCAAACAAAAAAACTCCCCACCTCCTCTTGTACCCAGTCCTGAGTCTTGTTATGTGTGTCCCCACCCAACAGAAGTTGAGGGCCTGGGGAAACCAGCAGCAACCCAGAGGTTTCTCCCGCCCCCATCACTCTCTTGGTCATCCCTTCCCCCTCACTGTCGGCCAATCGCCCCCTCCTCTTCATACTCTTCTTTGGTGATGGCGGCAGTGAAGAGATACCACCCTCCCCCCCTGCCAGCTCCTCCACCATACCCCTCATCTCTTCCACCATGGCACTTTCCCCCCAGTCCACTTTCTCTTCCACCGTCTCCTTCTCCACCACTCCTCCCTCGCTTTCTTCTCTCTCATGCTCCTCCACTCGGTTGCCTTCTTCCGCCGCTTTTTCTGGTTCTCCTACTCCCGTGCCTTCCGTTTCCTTCTCTCTTCCATCCGCCGCTTCTGGCTCCTCCTCCTTCCTTGTGGCCTTCCCCTCTGGACCTGAACTCTGGTCATGAGGCGTGCTTCCTTCCCCTCCTCTTCTTCCCCCATCCCCCGCTCCTGCTCCCCCCCCAGCCGCAGACGCATATGACCTCTGACGGGCCGGGCACCCCCTCCACAGGTGTGCTGACGAGCCACACCCATGGCACGTCTTAGGCTTGTCACAATCCCTCGCCTCGTGATCCTCAGATGCACAAAATCTGCATTTTCTTGCACTGCATGAGGCGAATATGTGACCATAGGCCATACAGCGTCTGCAAAATGGGGGCTGACGTGCATAATACAACGTCCCCCTGTCAGCCCCTAGGGAGAACATAGCAGGAGGATGGAGGTAGCCACCATGTCCCCTTGGGTCCTCTCTGAGGAGGGCCTGGAAGCCTCTCCTCCCATTCCAAAACCCAAGGGAGTCTTTGAGGTGCCTTGCTGAGGAGACGTTATCCATGTATCTCCCCAGAAAAGCCCTCACCTCTTCGTCCTTAACGTAAGGGTTGTAAATGTTTACAGTTACAACCCTAAAGTTATTCTTCGCCAGGCTTGTTATTTCGTAGTGGCACATCGGCCTCTCACCTCCCACTGCTCTTGCCCTTCTCAGGATATCATCGTGTTTTTCCTCTGTATATAGTGCAACGTCGTATGCTCCCTCCAACGAGTTGCCTTGGAAACAAAACACGTCCTTCACCGTCAGCTTTAGAATCCCCATCAATATTATCCTTCCAAAGGATTCTCGTCCTAAAGGCTCAAACTCCTTTTCCTTCCAAGCAAACCGAATCGTGTTGGCCAGCCCAATCCCAGGGACCGACCGTGTTGATGTATTTAGCACCATCTCCGCAAGGAGAATGGCGCTCGTTCTCTTCTCTTCCAAAACAATTGAAAAGAAAAAACCAAGTGACTGAGCCTATCTTTTTTTTTTTTTTATAAAAATAATTTATTATCTTCAATACCATTCATTCTTTACAACTCATAATTTACATACATACACAAATAATGGTATTTTAAATAAACTAATTAAACTAAAACATAAACCACAAACAAAACCTCAGGGGAGCATCTTCCCTCCCCGTTACCCTACAAAATACATCTCCCCGTCCCTAATCTATCCTCTTACAAATCTAAATGACACCCAGCCCTAAACCCCCCTTCCACCTCTCCCGAGCAGCATGCTGCCCCCACTTCCTCTCCTCCCTCTTCATCCTCCCCCTCAAATCTCCTTCCACCCTCCTCACTATCCCTTCCACCCCCAATCTTTCCCTGTCTTCACCATGTTCTGCCTTGCTTCCCACAGCCCCCGTTTAAAGAGACTCATGAGAAGCCAGAGCAGAAACCTGTCCCTATCCGTCCCTCTCGCTCTCCCTACACCCCTCTCTAACCTGGCCCACGTCAATACAAAATCCCCCTTTACCAAACCTAACAACACCCGTGCCCTAGCCCATACTACTCCGGCAAAGGCACAGTCCCAAAAGACATGGCGCACAGTCTCCTCCCTGCCACAAGAGGATCTTAGACAGGTGGGGGATTGCACCAAATTATACCGGTACAAGATGGAACGTACCGGCAAACACTTATGAAGGCTCAACCAATTCAGGTCCTTGAGCCTGTTATCCAGACCCCGCGCCTGCACTCCCTCCCAGACCACTTCCGAGATGCCCACTACAGGCGCCGGACTCCCTGCCTTTCTGACCTCCTCGTACAGGTGCCTGTGATCTAAACCTACTCGGGCAACTTCAACCTCAGGGTGCGCACGCAGCCACTTGGCCGCATGACCAAAGTGCCACGGCAGCTGTTCCGCCCGAGGACCCGTGTTAGACCACACCATTATGCTTCTCGCCTGATACGAGAAAAACACCCGCAGGAGGTAACCGGACGGGTGTATCACTGGCTGAGCAAGCTCCGTTAACAAGAAGGAAACAAAAATTGAGTCCAGCTTGAGGGGGAAATGTGGTACCCCCTACCTCCCTCCCGATGGGACAGATCATGCGTGCCCTGGCGACCCACTCGCACCTGCCACTCCACATAAACTGAAACACAAGCCTCACTAGAGGCCTCCTCAGACAAGCCGGCAATGGGTAGATGTATGCCAAATACAAAAGAGACGGCAACACATCCACCTTTAGGACCAGGACTTTGCCCATAAAAGACAAATACCTAGCTTTCCACATTGCTAGCTTCCTCTGTACCACTGCGATACGCATGTTCCAGTTTAGCGTCGCTGAGCCGGAGGTCTCAAAATGGACCCCGAGAATCCTCAGGGCCCCCTCACAGAGAGATAACCCCCCAGGCACATCCGTTCTACCGCGCCATCTTCCGAAAAACTTGACTGAAGACTTTGCATGGTTCAGAACTGCTCCCGACGCTCGGGTGAAATCCCCAAAGATGGCAAGGGACCTTGTCAGGCACGAGTCCTTGCACAACAGCAAGGAAGTGTCGTCGGCGTACTGCGTCATCTTAACACGCAGCCCACCACTTCCAGGGATCAGCAAACCTTCCACCCCTGTGTCTGCCCTAATGGCAGCCCCCAGAGGCTCCATGTACAGAACGAAGAGGAGAGCCGAGAGTGGGCACCCCTGCCTGACCCCAGACGAGAGGTCAAAAACATCACCCAAGTGACTATTTACACTAACTCGGCACCCCGCTCCGACATATAATGTACGAATCCATCCTATAAACTTCTCCCCAAATCCTAATCGACCTAACACTCTGAATAAAAAGGATCTATTCACGCGATCGAAGGCTTTCGCCTGATCTAGCGCTGCTACCATTAAAGGCAGACCTCTATCTTCAACCCAAGCGATGGAGTCCCTGATTAACTGTAGGTTCCATCGAATAGAGCGGCCCTCTACCCCGCACGTCTGATCCTCATGAACGACGTAGGGAAGGGCTGTGCGCAACCGGTCTGCTAAAACCTTTGCAAGTAGCTTGTAATCTACACACAGCATGGTCAACGGCCGCCAGTTGCCAAGGTCTGTTACTTCCCCTTCTTATATAAAAGTGACAGCACACCAACAGCCATTGATCCCCCGGGACCCCGTCTCAAGGATGGCCTTCAAGACTTCGAGGACCACTGGTCCAAGTATACCCCAAAACTTGAGATAAAACTCAGCCGGCAGCCCATCTATCCCAGGCACCTTCCCTTTTCCCATCCTCCTAAGAGCGCTCTCAACCTCTTCTAGTGAGATCTGGGCCTCCATCACTTCTCTAATGTCCTCCGGCAACCGCCTGGACAAGTGTTCTAAAACACATTTCCCTGCTCTACATCTATTTCCCTTTCCTTAAATAAACCTTGGAAATGATCAGTTGTCACCCTGACCATATCCTCTGGTTCTCTAACTATACTACCATTTTCTTCCCTAACACCATGCATTACCTTCCTACTCTGTCTTGCCCTAACCAACTTAAAGAACATAGCAGAACAAGTCTCATTATGTTCTAGAAAGCCACTATGCGCTCGCTCAAGGAAAGCTCGAGCCTTCCGCTCCTGCAACTCCCTGAGCTGCGCCTTTAGGGTTGCGGATCTCTCCCAGTCAAACGACCCGCCGAGGTTGCCTGCCTCGTATTCGAGTTCAATTAACCTCTGGATACGATCCACCTCCCTCCTCTCCTCCCTTTTTTTCCTCTTGCAATACCCTATTATAAAAGCCCTAATCCTCACCTTAACTAATTCCCACCACTCTAACACCCCCTCGCACATGGACCGGAGGCCCTCAAGCCTCAAAAGAAACCATAAAACCTGTCAACAAAAGCCTGCTCCTCCAGCACATCCCGATCTAGCTTCCAGTACCCTCTACCAAAGAGGCAGACTGGCGACCCCACCTGCAGGAGCACCCCGTCGTGATCCGAAAAGAAAACAGGCAACAGCCGCCCAGACAACTTACCCAAAGACCTGGGTACAAAAATATAGTCGAGCCTCCGCTCAACCCCCTGGAGTTACGCCATGTAGGACCGTCCATTTTCGGAGTAGTGTGCAGACCACCATCTACCAGACCATGGCAAGCCATTAGCCTGGCAATGGCGCCCGCACTGCTATCCCCCCTCTTCCTAAATCTGTATTAAAATCCCCCCTATCACTAATTTCCTATTTGTGACACACAGGGCGTCAGACAGTCCACCATCTCCCTTCTGTCTGCCACCACCTGTGGCCCATACACCACCACTAATCTAAATTTACAATCCCTTATCGTGACATCCACCCCTATAACCCTCCCCTGCATTACCACGAAAGAATCCTCCACTTTTACCTCCCTGTGCCCACACAAAATCCCTACCCCGATGAGTGCACCCCCAACACCCCAAACCGACTCCCCCTTGTCCCACTCCCTCTTAAACCTAATAACATCCCCTCCATCCCTCAGGTGAACCTCCTGTAAAAAACAAAAATCAAACCCCACACCCTCCAAATAACTAAAAACCGCCCTCCTCTTAACAAAATCCCTTAAACCCCTTACATTTAAACTAACAAAAGTAAAATTAGACTCCATGAAAAATAAATACATGTAATACACTCAAATTCTAAACCCAGACAGAAAAAAACATAAAACAGGAGACTCACCCGATGCTCCCCTGCTCCATATCTACCGGTGAGAACACCATCCGTAATCCCGACATCCCCCTCTTCCTCCATCACACCCTCCCAGGATGCAGGAATAGTGTTTGGCTCCGGAGTGCCCTGCACCCTGGGTCTACCCCACAATCCTCCCCCTCCCCAGTGTTGCAGCTGGTTTGGAAAAAAATTGGGAGGCTGAGTCCCCAAACAAAAAACTCCCCACCTCCTCTTGTACCCAGTCCTGAGTCTTGTTATGTGTGTCCCCACCCAACAGAAGTTGAGGGCCTGGGGAAACCAGCAGCAACCCAGAGGTTTCTCCCGCCCCCATCACTCTCTTGGCCATCCCTTCCCCCTCACTGTCGGCCAATCGCCCCCTCCTCTTCATACTCTTCTTTGGTGATGGCGGCAGTGAAGAGATACCACCCTCCCCCTGCCAGCTCCTCCACCATACCCCTCATCTCTTCCACCATGGCACTTTCCCCCAGTCCACTTTCTCTTCCACCGTCTCCTTCTCCACCACTCCTCCCTCGCTTTCTTCTCTCTCATGCTCCTCCACTCGGTTGCCTTCTTCCGCCGCTTTTTCTGGTTCTCCTACTCCCGTGCCTTCCGTTTCCTTCTCTCTTCCATCCGCCGCTTCTGGCTCCTCCTCCTTCCTTGTGGCCTTCCCCTCTGGACCTGATCTCTGGTCATGAGGCGTGCTTCCTTCCCCTCCTCTTCTTCCCCCATCCCCCGCTCCTGCTCCCCCCAGCAGCAGACGCATATGACCTCTGACGGGCCGGGCACCCCCTCCACAGGTGTGCTGACGAGCCACACCCATGGCACGTCTTAGGCTTGTCACAATCCCTCGCCTCGTGATCCTCAGATGCACAAAATCTGCATTTTCTTGCACTGCATGAGGCGAATATGTGACCATAGGCCATACAGCGTCTGCAAAATGGGGGCTGACGTGCATAATACAACGTCCCCCTGTCAGCCCCTAGGAGAACATAGCAGGAGGATGGAGGTAGCCACCATGTCCCCTTGGGTCCTCTCTGAGGAGGGCCTGGAAGCCTCTCCTCCCATTCCAAAACCCAAGGGAGTCTTTGAGGTGCCTTGCTGAGGAGACGTTATCCATGTATCTCCCCAGAAAAGCCCTCACCTCTTCGTCCTTAACGTAAGGGTTGTAAATGTTTACAGTTACAACCCTAAAGTTATTCTTCGCCAGGCTTGTTATTTCGTAGTGGCACATCGGCCTCTCACCTCCCACTGCTCTTGCCCTTCTCAGGATATCATCGTGTTTTTCCTCTGTATATAGTGCAACGTCGTATGCTCCCTCCAACGAGTTGCCTTGGAAACAAAACACGTCCTTCACCGTCAGCTTTAGAATCCCCATCAATATTATCCTTCCAAAGGATTCCCGTCCTAAAGGCTCAAACTCCTTTTCCTTCCAAGCAAACCGAATCGTGTTGGCCAGCCCAATCCCAGGGACCGACCGTGTTGATGTATTTAGCACCATCTCCGCAAGGAGAATGGCGCTCGTTCTCTTCTCTTCCAAAACAATTGAAAAGAAAAAACCAAGTGACTGAGCCTATCTTTTTTTTTTTTTTTTTTTTTTTATAAAAATAATTTATTATCTTCAATACCATTCATTCTTTACAACTCATAATTTACATACATACACAAATAATGGTATTTTAAATAAACTAATTAAACTAAAACATAAACCACAAACAAAACCTCAGGGGAGCATCTTCCCTCCCCGTTACCCTACAAAATACCTCTCCCTATCTCCCCGTCCCTAATCTATCCTCTTACAAATCTAAATGACACCCAGCCCTAAACCCCCCTTCCACCTCTCCCGAGCAGCATGCTGCCCCCACTTCCTCTCCTCCCTCTTCATCCTCCCCCTCAAATCTCCTTCCACCCTCCTCACTATCCCTTCCACCCCCCAATCTTTCCCTGTCTTCACCATGTTCTGCCTTGCTTCCCACAGCCCCCGTTTAAAGAGACTCATGAGAAGCCAGAGCAGAAACCTGTCCCTATCCGTCCCTCTCGCTCTCCCTACACCCCTCTCTAACCTGGCCCACGTCAATACAAAATCCCCCTTTACCAAACCTAACAACACCCGTGCCCTAGCCCATACTACTCCGGCAAAGGCACAGTCCCAAAAGACATGGCGCACAGTCTCCTCCCTGCCACAAGAGGATCTTAGACAGGTGGGGGATTGCACCAAATTATACCGGTACAAGATGGAACGTACCGGCAAACACTTATGAAGGCTCAACCAATTCAGGTCCTTGAGCCTGTTATCCAGACCCCGCGCCTGCACTCCCTCCCAGACCACTTCCGAGATGCCCACTACAGGCGCCGGACTCCCTGCCTTTCTGACCTCCTCGTACAGGTGCCTGTGATCTAAACCTACTCGGGCAACTTCAACCTCAGGGTGCGCACGCAGCCACTTGGCCGCATGACCAAAGTGCCACGGCAGCTGTTCCGCCCGAGGACCCGTGTTAGACCACACCATTATGCTTCTCGCCTGATACGAGAAAAACACCCGCAGGAGGTAACCGGACGGGTGTATCACTGGCTGAGCAAGCTCCGTTAACAAGAAGGAAACAAAAATTGAGTCCAGCTTGAGGGGGAAATGTGGTACCCCCTACCTCCCTCCCCGATGGGACAGATCATGCGTGCCCTGGCGACCCACTCGCACCTGCCACTCCACATAAACTGAAACACAAGCCTCACTAGAGGCCTCCTCAGACAAGCCGGCAATGGGTAGATGTATGCCAAATACAAAAGAGACGGCAACACATCCACCTTTAGGACCAGGACTTTGCCCATAAAAGACAAATACCTAGCTTTCCACATTGCTAGCTTCCTCTGTACCACTGCGATACGCATGTTCCAGTTTAGCGTCGCTGAGCCGGAGGTCTCAAAATGGACCCCGAGAATCCTCAGGGCCCCCTCACAGAGAGATAACCCCCCAGGCACATCCGTTCTACCGCGCCATCTTCCGAAAAACTTGACTGAAGACTTTGCATGGTTCAGAACTGCTCCCGACGCTCGGGTGAAATCCCCAAAGATGGCAAGGGACCTTGTCAGGCACGAGTCCTTGCACAACAGCAAGGAAGTGTCGTCGGCGTACTGCGTCATCTTAACACGCAGCCCACCACTTCCAGGGATCAGCAAACCTTCCACCCCTGTGTCTGCCCTAATGGCAGCCCCCAGAGGCTCCATGTACAGAACGAAGAGGAGAGCCGAGAGTGGGCACCCCTGCCTGACCCCAGACGAGAGGTCAAAAACATCACCCAAGTGACTATTTACACTAACTCGGCACCCCGCTCCGACATATAATGTACGAATCCATCCTATAAACTTCTCCCCAAATCCTAATCGACCTAACACTCTGAATAAAAAGGATCTATTCACGCGATCGAAGGCTTTCGCCTGATCTAGCGCTGCTACCATTAAAGGCAGACCTCTATCTTCAACCCAAGCGATGGAGTCCCTGATTAACTGTAGGTTCCATCGAATAGAGCGGCCCTCTACCCCGCACGTCTGATCCTCATGAACGACGTAGGGAAGGGCTGTGCGCAACCGGTCTGCTAAAACCTTTGCAAGTAGCTTGTAATCTACACACAGCATGGTCAACGGCCGCCAGTTGCCAAGGTCTGTTACTTCCCCTTCTTATATAAAAGTGACAGCACACCAACAGCCATTGATCCCCGGGACCCCCGTCTCAAGGATGGCCTTCAAGACTTCGAGGACCACTGGTCCAAGTATACCCCAAAACTTGAGATAAAACTCAGCCGGCAGCCCATCTATCCCAGGCACCTTCCCTTTTCCCATCCTCCTAAGAGCGCTCTCAACCTCTTCTAGTGAGATCTGGGCCTCCATCACTTCTCTAATGTCCTCCGGCAACCGCCTGGACAAGTGTTCTAAAAACACATTTCCCTGCTCTACATCTATTTCCCTTTCCTTAAATAAACCTTGGAAATGATCAGTTGTCACCCTGACCATATCCTCTGGTTCTCTAACTATACTACCATTTTCTTCCCTAACACCATGCATTACCTTCCTACTCTGTCTTGCCCTAACCAACTTAAAGAACATAGCAGAACAAGTCTCATTATGTTCTAGAAAGCCACTATGCGCTCGCTCAAGGAAAGCTCGAGCCTTCCGCTCCTGCAACTCCCTGAGCTGCGCCTTTAGGGTTGCGGATCTCTCCCAGTCAAACGACCCGCCGAGGTTGCCTGCCTCGTATTCGAGTTCAATTAACCTCTGGATACGATCCACCTCCCTCCTCTCCTCCCTTTTTTTCCTCTTGCAATACCCTATTATAAAAGCCCTAATCCTCACCTTAACTAATTCCCACCACTCTAACACCCCTCGCACATGGACCGGAGGCCCTCAAGCCTCCAAAAGAAACCATAAAACCTGTCAACAAAAGCCTGCTCCTCCAGCACATCCCGATCTAGCTTCCAGTACCCTCTACCAAAGAGGCAGACTGGCGACCCCACCTGCAGGAGCACCCCGTCGTGATCCGAAAAGAAAACAGGCAACAGCCGCCCAGACAACTTACCCAAAGACCTGGGTACAAAAATATAGTCGAGCCTCCGCTCAACCCCCTGGAGTTACGCCATGTAGGACCGTCCATTTTCGGAGTAGTGTGCAGACCACCATCTACCAGACCATGGCAAGCCATTAGCCTGGCAATGGCGCCCGCACTGCTATCCCCCCTCTTCCTAAATCTGTATTAAAATCCCCCTATCACTAATTTCCTATTTGTGACACACAGGGGCGTCAGACAGTCCACCATCTCCCTTCTGTCTGCCACCACCTGTGGCCCATACACCACCACTAATCTAAATTTACAATCCCTTATCGTGACATCCACCCCTATAACCCTCCCCTGCATTACCACTAAAGAATCCTCCACTTTTACCTCCCTGTGCCCACACAAAATCCCTACCCCGATGAGTGCACCCCCAACACCCCAAACCGACTCCCCTTGTCCCACTCCCTCTTAAACCTAATAACATCCCCTCCATCCCTCAGGTGAACCTCCTGTAAAAAACAAAAATCAAACCCCACACCCTCCAAATAACTAAAAACCGCCCTCCTCTTAACAAAATCCCTTAAACCCCTTACATTTAAACTAACAAAAGTAAAATTAGACTCCATGAAAAATAAATACATGTAATACACTCAAATTCTAAACCCAGACAGAAAAAAACATAAAACAGGAGACTCACCCGATGCTCCCCTGCTCCATATCTACCGGTGAGAACACCATCCGTAATCCCGACATCCCCCCTCTTCCTCCATCACACCCTCCCAGGATGCAGGAATAGTGTTTGGCTCCGGAGTGCCCTGCACCCTGGGTCTACCCCCACAATCCTCCCCCTCCCCAGTGTTGCAGCTGGTTTGGAAAAAAATTGGGGAGGCTGAGTCCCCAAACAAAAAACTCCCCACCTCCTCTTGTACCCAGTCCTGAGTCTTGTTATGTGTGTCCCCACCCAACAGAAGTTGAGGGCCTGGGGAAACCAGCAGCAACCCAGAGGTTTCTCCCGCCCCCATCACTCTCTTGGCCATCCCTTCCCCCTCACTGTCGGCCAATCGCCCCCTCCTCTTCATACTCTTCTTTGGTGATGGCGGCAGTGAAGAGATACCACCCTCCCCCTGCCAGCTCCTCCACCATACCCCTCATCTCTTCCACCATGGCACTTTCCCCCAGTCCACTTTCTCTTCCACCGTCTCCTTCTCCATCACTCCTCCCTCGCTTTCTTCTCTCTCATGCTCCTCCACTCGGTTGCCTTCTTCCGCCGCTTTTCTGGTTCTCCTACTCCCGTGCCTTCCGTTTCCTTCTCTCTTCCATCCGCCGCTTCTGGCTCCTCCTCCTTCCTTGTGGCCTTCCCCTCTGGACCTGATCTCTGGTCATGAGGCGTGCTTCCTTCCCCTCCTCTTCTTCCCCCATCCCCCGCTCCTGCTCCCCCCAGCCGCAGACGCATATGACCTCTGACGGGCCGGGAACCCCCTCCACAGGTGTGCTGACGAGCCACACCCATGGCACGTCTTAGGCTTGTCACAATCCCTCGCCTCGTGATCCTCAGATGCACAAAATCTGCATTTTCTTGCACTGCATGAGGCGAAAATGTGACCATAGGCCATACAGCGTCTGCAAAATGGGGGCTGACGTGCATAATACAACGTCCCCCTGTCAGCCCCTAGGGAGAACATAGCAGGAGGATGGAGGTAGCCACCATGTCCCCTTGGGTCCTCTCTGAGGAGGGCCTGGAAGCCTCTCCTCCCATTCCAAAACCCAAGGGAGTCTTTGAGGTGCCTTGCTGAGGAGACGTTATCCATGTATCTCCCCAGAAAAGCCCTCACCTCTTCGTCCTTAACGTAAGGGTTGTAAATGTTCACAGTTACAACCCTAAAGTTATTCTTCGCCAGGCTTGTTATTTCGTAGTGGCACATCGGCCTCTCACCTCCCACTGCTCTTGCCCTTCTCAGGATATCATCGTGTTTTTCCTCTGTATATAGTGCAACGTCGTATGCTCCCTCCAACGAGTTGCCTTGGAAACAAAACACGTCCTTCACCGTCAGCTTTAGAATCCCCATCAATATTATCCTTCCAAAGGATTCCCGTCCTAAAGGCTCAAACTCCTTTTCCTTCCAAGCAAACCGAATCGTGTTGGCCAGCCCAATCCCAGGGACCGACCGTGTTGATGTATTTAGCACCATCTCCGCAAGGAGAATGGCGCTCGTTTTCTTCTCTTCCAAAACAATTGAAAAGAAAAAACCAAGTGACTGAGCCTATCTGGTGAAACTACACAGAGACAGGAACAATCACCCACAAAATACACAGTGAAACCCAGGCTACCTAAATATGGTTCCCAATCAGAGACAACGAGAATCACCTGACTCTGATTGAGAACCGCCTCAGGCAGCCAAGCCTACTCTAGACACACCCCTAATCAGCCACAATCCCAATGCCTACAAAAACCCCAATACGACAACACAATGAACCCATGTCACACCCTGGCCTGAACAAATAATTAAAGAAAACACAAAATACTAAGACCAAGGCGTGACAGGGGGAATAAGTCTCTTCCTTATTGACTCTCCTGCGTTTCCCGTGGTGCTGGGCCTACTCTGGTTAGCTTGTCATAACCCCACTGTTTCTTGGCCACAGAGGGCTCTCACCGGGTGGTCGCGGGAGTGCTCAGGTAGGTGTTTAGGGGTTTCCGTTGGTGCTACTATGGTGGAGAGTCCAGACCAGGTTTCCACCGTCCGCATTCCCCCCAAATATGTCGATTTGGCTCTCGCCTTCTCCAAAAAGAATGCGACTCAATTACCACCTCATGGACGGGGCGATTGTGCGATAGATCTCCTGGTAGATGCTGCACTTCCCAGGAGTCACGTGTATCCCCTCTCACAGGCGGAGACGGTGACTATGGAAACATGTGTCTCCGAATCCCTGCGTCAGGGGTCCTCCATTTCACCCGCCTCCTGGAGTTTATTTTTTGTGAAGAAGAAGGAGGGAGGTCTGCGCCCGTGTATTGACTATCGGGGTCTGAAGCTTCTTCACCAAACTAGGTCTCAGGAGCGCTTACAACCTGGTGCGTATCCGAGAGGGAGACGAGTGGAAGACGGCTTTCAGTACCACCTCTGGGCACTATGAGTACCTCGTCATGCCATACGGGTTGATGAATGCGCCATCAGTCTTCCAAGCCTTTGTAGACAAGATTTTCAGGGACCTGCACGTGCAGGGTGTAGTGGTGTATATTGATGACATTTTGATATACTCCGCTACACGCGCTGAGCATGTGTCTCTGGTGCGCAGAGTGCTTGGTCGCCTGTTGGAGCATGACCTGTACGTCAAGGTATCGCATTTCCACCTCTGGGTGGAGATGGAGAGTGACCGCATTGCAGCCGTGCGCAATTGGCCGACTCCCACCACGGTACTGTCACGACTTTCTAGCCATCGCTGATCCTCTTTTCATTTTCCTTTGGTTTTGTCTTGTCTTGTATCACACCTGGTTCCAATCCCATCAATTACATGTTGTGTATTTAACCCTATGTTCCCCCTCATGTCCTTGTTGGTGAATGTTTGTTTGTAAGCTATGTGCAAGTTATGTTCTGTGTGCGACGGGTTTTGTACCCACATGTATTATTTTGTATATTTTGGTTTTCTGAGTTTTTAGCACTTTTTAGCACTCCGTTTATACCAAGTTCGATCTCCTGCGCCTGACTTCCCTGCCACCGGCACGCACCCCCTTACACACACTGCAGAGTAGGGCTAGCCATGATCTAACTATTAACTTAGGCTGGTTTGATTTTAAGGTACAGTTATGTTAATGGGGATTTGTAATTAAGATTGAGATTGGACTAAAATGTGGGTAATTGGATGCTTAGAAGTAACCATAGACTGTCTTATTTTTGCATAGGGTCAATTATATATGAAAAGAAATGGAAAGATATCAGACTTATATTTCAAGAAGCACTCACATGCAGATCAGGTGCAAATAGACCCCAGAGCATCTCCCTACCTGAGCCTAGTCAGAGTCAGGAGCATCAGCATCCGGAGTTTCAGAAGAAGGATATTTGTTTCTAGTCATTTTGAGCCTGTAATCGAACCCACAAATACTGATGCTCTAGATACTCAACTAGTCTAAAAAAACCATTTTATTGCTTCTTTAATAAGACAACAGTTTTCCGCTGTGCTAACATAATTGCAAAAGGGTTTTCTAATGATCAATTAGCATTTTAAAATGATCAATTTAGACTAGCTAACACAGCTTGTCATTGGAACATGGGAGTGATGGTTGCTGATAATGGGCCTCTGTACGCCTATGTAGATATTTTATTAAAAAATCAGCCGTTTCCAGCTACAATAGTCATTTACAACATTAACAATCTCTACACTGTATTTCTGATCAATTCGATGATATTTTAAATGGACAAAAAATGGGCTTTTCTTTCAAAAACAAGGACATTTCTAAGTGACCCCAAACTTTTGAACGGTAGTGTATATATGAGCATACATACGATACTGTACGTTTGTAATATTGATGGGCACCAAAAAAAACATTTGTTTTTCAAGTCCATTTCTGCTTGATATGACAAATTGCAGTTAGTTTTTTTGTAAATTAAATTATTTGTAAATAAACTATGTAATTTATGTAACACACAAATGCTATCTTATCTTCTTGGTGCTTGAGCTTTATTTTCTGAAAATATTTAGGATGTTCACCCAGATTATATATTCATGAAAACAGAGTGACCCAAGTCTCTCCAGTATACTTCTACCTCTAATCATCAATCATATTATTCATTCATGCTCCTTAGATGCCAGGTTAGGGTTACACACTAATTTTCTGTCATGGTCTAAGGACCCCTGAAGTAGCCTTGGCCACCCCATGTATAAACCTCTAGTTCCGCCACTGCTTCCACGGCTCGTGACATGCGACCATCGTTGATTGCCATGCTCCTCTTGCTGTGCTCATTTGACTCTGCTATCAGATGGGGGACGAGAGGCAGGAGATGGCTCCCAGGCGAATGAACTCCGGGCAACACCGGTCAGTCGAATAACTACAAACGACAAGACAGAGATGTATTCAGCGCCATTGACAAATACAATTTTAGAGTTAGAATCTCATTAGTGCGCTACATTTGAAATGCCATGGTGATTAATGTCATATGGATGTTCAATTCACCCTTTCCCAACTATGCAGTTTTTTTTAAAGACAACAGAATATTAACACAAGAGGAATGAAAATACATAAAAATGAGGCTATATATACAAGGAGCACCAGTACCATATCAGCGGCGTCTTCATATTTGCCCTGTATTGGACCAAAATTAAGTAGCACACTGATAATGACACCGTAGCCTATTATGAACAGCAACACATTCTTAGTTGACATTGAATATGCTACAGGAATTGGCATTTGTCATGTTTTGTGTTTCCAGTGTGTGTGTGTGTGTGCGTGCGTCTGCGTGCGTGTTTACAAGCACGTGCGCGTCCTTTTGTTCGTGTCTGCGTGTATCTATATAGGCGGGCTTAGGATTTCCCTATTTCCAAGTGTATTAAATCACATATACGCAGCATTTAGTTACTGCCTCTGCCTTCTCAGCATGATGACTCAGTAGACATTTTGGTGCAGTCGCAGACAGTGTGGGTCTGCTGAAAAGATAACACACATATTTGTCCAAATACCCTGAGACGCTCAAAACAATGGTGAAATGTAAAGTAACACCTCGTCACGCCAATGTTGTGCTAATGTCGATTGAAGCTGGTTTTATCATCGTGGTTTCGTTGAATCAATGTGGGGAAATGATTAGATACGCAAAAAGTAATCAACATAAAGGCATTTCCACTTTTATTTCATCAACTTTTAACCTAAATCCAATGACATTTGATGATTTAAAGTTGAATTTCAAGGTTAGTTGACAACTCAACCAAATGTAAATCAAAATTAGACTATGAACTGAAGTCTGTGCCCAGTGGGAGGGCATCCCGTTTTCTATTGGAATTAAATATTATAATATTGTTCAATTTTAATCGTATTGCCAATCCAATAGCATATTTAGTTTAGCTTCAGCACTGAATAAATATTTTACATAAAAGGAATGGTCATTCATTGTTTTGTCATTCATGTTTGGACGACCCTGTCATTGTGGCGGAGTGACAGACCTGGTGTGGGGAGAGATAACTGCGACAGAGAGAGAGAGAGAGAGAGAGAGAGAGAGAGCTAACTGTGAGGTCAGTATTAATCATCTCAAGGCAATTTCATGGATAAATACATTTATAGTTTGTAGTCTTTCATACATTTAGAATGAAGCCATCTGTAAAATCCCGCATGTGAATAGACGTTATGTGTCACGTTAGACTCAAGAAAAGTCCCATGGCGAAATTATTCTGGCAGAGATAGGCCACAGCTGTTTAAAATACATTATTTTTCTTGTTATGAAAGGTAAGATGGGTCGTTCCCGCTTCATTAATGCGTGGGCCACTTGCACCTGCGCTCCTGTGGAGAGAGCGCGAGACGCGCAGAGATCTCCAAATAAGGCTATAGGCCTATGGACCATCTTGTTTGGATGACTTTAACAGAAACGAAACGCAAAATAAACTATGTGTATATAGGTTACAATTGAGTTAAATTGGTGGGGGTGGAAGTGGTAATGTAGGCTACATAAATTGTTGCTCAATCTCCGGTATTCATGTTCCACTGTCCTGCGGCAGAATAGGGGAAACACTTGTGGCGTACATGGACAATAGCGCGCGCCTGGGACCTATTAAGTAGAAAAGTGTAATATAGACAATACATTATAAGGACTGGCATATCTTCGCAGTATGTATGCCTCTCACGTTGCAGCGTCAAATCGGCAGTGTGCTATGCGCTCGTGACGATTTGCTGACGCGCCTTCAGCCCCACCACCCTGGAGAGAGATGCTGCGAGGGAGCGAAGGGGCTGGGAACCGGTCACTCTATCTCTCTCTTTCTTGAATCGAATGTGAAGGAAGCAAGTCCTGCGGCAAAACGAGCGAAATTCCACCGATACCAGGAGAGGCATCCCGGCTCTGTTGTAGAAATGGAGGTTCCAAGATTGGGACACAATTTAACCAGCCCGATGAGTCCGTGTGAGGGTATGATAAAGAACCTCAGCTTGGACGGTATACAATTATGCGAGCGAGAAGGTAAGCGCACAAAAAAACTGCATTTTGTATTGTCATGTAGCCTAGGTGTTGAAATTTCATGGATTACCCCCATCCACTCCACCAATTTCATTTTGTGTGCATTATAATATTCCCTTCCACCAGTTGTGAAAGATTACAGCCACGCTAGTGGGCTCTACTAGCCATCTATAGTGGTGCCAGAATGACTGAATAAGGGTCCAAATAGTGGCTAGGGTTTCTGTTTGGCCCTTATTTTATGATGAAAATGTAATAATACTGCAGGTTTACAGTTAATCTGATTTGGACGGTGACTGGTGCGCTGCTGCGTGCGCGGAATAGCTGAGGGCACCAATGCATTTTCCTCACATAACCTATCTTATGTATGCATCATATGCATTTAGGGTTTTCACTATGAAACCGGCATACATTCCACATGATGGCATTTCAGGAAAATGGGGTTCCGCAATTTCAGAACCATGGACGTGGACAGCAGCCGGTGGATCGCTTTTGCAAAGGTTTCAATGAATAGGGAACACTAACGTTATTCATGCCTGGTGCATCTCTGAACAAAGCTTGACATTACAAATATATAGTATATATTGAAGTAGCCTACAGTTAGAGCTGTTTTAAATCAGAAACCACATCCACAAGCCGATACAAAGATAGATTTGAACTGCATTATTTAACATGCTCTGACTAAGAAAAACTACTATCTTTGAGGATTCAGTTGCATTTTGAAAATACAACTATTTTGGTATGCAACAGAGGAATCACTGTACAATGGTTAAAACGTTATGGTCTGATCATTAAAAGGTTTTGTTGAAGTTTACATTTCGATATCAGGCCTATTAAAACATTTGCAACATTAAGATAGTTTTGAGAAATACATGCAAATGGAGACCAGCTGTTGCTAGGCCCAGCCTAGGCTACTCTTTCGATGTATAGCCTATGTTGGCTGATCTGAATGAAAAAATAGCAAGTCATCATCACTGGGGGACTGGGCTCAAAGATGGCTGCAACCATCTGCAGACAGAAGCCCCGTTTATACCTGGTGTTAACATGTGTCCTTTGTCCTAATTGTGCCCACATTTGTAGACATGTATGTATGTTCAAAAGACACATTGTGATCAGGGTGTGATCAGATCTTCTTGCCCCCTCTGGAGGTAGTCAGGCAAACATTGTGTCTGGTTATCTCACAATTGTAGATGGCTCTGGAGAGTGAAACTATTTAAATCATCATTATCCATCTTCTAAAATCATTGACAGATGGTACCATTGACTTATGACATCAATATGTGGCTTAAAATAAATAAATGAATATTATTTTGAAAGAATATCCATGAAATAATTTGCATACAGGGAGGGACCAGGAAATCTGGTCACATTGTGGAAACAGTCGATGGATAAGAGACACATTTTAATACCAAGTGTAGAAGCATATCTGAAAATGTGGGCATAATCAGAATGTGGACAAAATCAGGACCAGAGATGTACCAGATATAAACAAAGCTAAAGATGGAGCATCCACACCCTTCACTCTAATTACTCAGATCATTTTACAATAGAGCAAGAGAACATGGACACATTCATTTGTTACATAACACGCTGGATGACACATACTCAGTGCTTTATTGCATTACAGTGCCTTTGGAAAGTATTCAGACCCCTTGACTTTTTTTTTTTTTTTTTTGCGTTACAGCCTTATTCTAAAATTGATTAAATAAAAAAACCTCCTCAGCAATCTACACACAATACCCCATAATGACAAAGTGAAAACAGGGTTTTAGACATTTTTGCAAATTTATAAAAAAAATAATTAACAGAAATACCTTATTTACACAGGTATTCAGACCCTTTGCTATTAGAGTCGAAATTGAGCTCAGGTGCATCCTGTTTTCATTGATCATCCTTGAGATGTTTCTACAACTTGATTTGAGTCCACCTGTGGTAAATTCAATTGCTTGGACATGATATGGAAAGGCACACACGTGTCTATATAAGGTCCTACAGTTGACAGTGCATGTCAGAGCAAAAACCAAGCCATGAGGTCGAAGGAATTGTCCGTAGAGCTTAGAGACAGGATTGTGTGAAGGCACAGATCTGGGGAAGGTTACCAAAAAATGTCTGCAGCGTTGAAGGTCCCCAAGAACACAGTGACCTCCATCATTCCTAAATAGAAGATGTTTGGAACGACCAAAACTCTTCCTAGAGCTGGCCGCCCGGCCAAACGGAGCAATCGGGGGAGAAGAGCCTTGGTCAGGGAGGTGACCAAGAACCTGATGGTCACTCTGACAGAGCTCTAGAGTTCCACTGTGGAGATGGGAGAAACTTCCAGAAGGACAACAATCTCTGCAGAACTCCAACAATCAGGCCTTTATTGTAGAGTGCCCAGACTGAAGCCACTCCTCAGTAAAAGGCGCATGACAGCCTGCTTGGAGTTTGCCAAAAGGCACCTAAAGACTCTCAGACAACGTGAAACAAGATTCTCTGGTCTGTTGAAAAAAAGATTGAACTCTTTGGCCTGAATGTCAAGCATCACATCTGGAGGAAACCTTGCACCATCCCTACGGTGAAGCATGGTGGTGGCAGCATCATGTTGTGGGGATGTTTTTCAGTGGCAGGGACTGGGAGACTAGTCAGGATTGAGGCAAAAATGAATGGAGCAAAGTACAGGGAGATCCTTGATGGAAACCTGCTCCAGAGTGCTCAGGACCTCAGACTTGGGTGAATGTTCCCCTTCCAACAGGACAACGGCCCTAAACACACAGCCAGGAGAGCACAGCAGTAGCTTCGGGGCAAGTCTCTGAATGTCCTTGAGTGGCCCAGCCAGAGCCTGGACTTGAACCTAATCAAGCATCTCTGGAGAGACCTGAAAATAGCTGTGCAGCAACGCTCCCCATCCAACAGAGCTTGAGAGGATCTGCAGAGAAGAATGGGAAAAACTCCCCAAATACAGGTGTGCCAAGCTTGTAGAGTCATACCTAGGAAGACTAGATGCTGTAATCGCTGAAATATCACATGCACATAATGACAAGAACACACAATGCTGTAATTGTCATTATGAAGCGATTACAGCATTGAGTCTTCTTGGGTATGATGCTGCAGATCCTCTCAAGCTCTGTCGGGTTGGATGGGGATCGTCTCTGCACAGCAATTTTCAGGTCTCTCCTGAGAGTATTTAATTCCACCTGTGGTAAAGGTGCTTCAAAAAATGACTGAGTAAAGGATCTGAATACTTATGTAAGTGTGATATTCCAGTTTTTTATTTGTAATAAATTAGAAAACAATTCTAAAATCTGTTTTTGCTTTGTCATTATGGGGTATTGTCTGTAAATTAATGAAGAAGAAAAAATATTTAATACATTTTAGAATAAGGCTGTAGCGTAGCAAAATGTGGAAAAAGTCAAGGGGTCTGAATACTTTCCAAAGGCACTGTGCATTTTATTGCAAGACAATAATCAACCATCTATAATCTATGGCCTAGTCACAGAAATATTACAGATGTGCATTTAGAAAGATGTTGAAAGTGACCGCTTAAACTGAGCTTGATAATGTGTCTTTTGATTTGTACATAGGGGCTGTTGTCTAGGCCCTATCTAGTCAATGGTGGTCTTCATTAGGCCACACAGCAGGGCAGTTAGACCCTGCCAACACAGTGCACCAATTGTACCTCTGGTTCTATTTCTCATTTCCTGGGGCGGCTGCCAATCATATAATGTAGTTGGATGTTCTTTATATCCCTTTACGACTCTGGCCTGATTTTAAAACTCTAATTTTAGTAATGGTATAGGCTGAACTTTCTTATGGATGTTGCTGTTGGTGCCAGCTCTGTGCTTTGTGCTGTGGGTTTACTGGGCTTGTATTGGCCCCTTTGCAGCAAACAAGCACTCTCCAATTTGTCAGTCAATACTGGGTAAATAAGGGATAAGTGTGCTTGAGCTGCCCACTGTTTGTAGTACAACAGCACAACAATCTCTGTCATTACTTTACAGATCCTGAGGGGAAATGAAATGACAGGGTTATAAAAAGCGCCTGCATTCTTTACCAAACATTATAATTGTGTGTTGAGTATGAAGCTCCTTTCCCAAGACAGGCTGATTTGTTCACTAGCTTTGATGATGCTTGATGTAGCCTATGGCCATCTGTGTGTGTTTTGGGGTTGAGCACTCCTATTTGCATGTAGATTACAATATATCTGATCCAATGTCATTGATGATAGGTCCAACATCATGATAATAACAATAAAACCATGCCTACTTGACAGCCCATCTAAACATGAAATCAGTTTAAACCATGTTTTTAGAATAAATCAAGTGTAGGACAGGATCATCTCCTGAAAATGTATACTCGCTAACACCACCGACAGTTTACCTCAACTTCACATGCAGGTGTCAGAGGAAGGCCCTAAAAGTTGTCAAAGACTCCAGCCACCCTAGTCAGACAGTTCACTCTGCTACCGCATGGCAAGCGGTACCGGAGTGCCAAGTCTAGGTCCAAGAGGCTTCTAAACAAGCCATAAGACTCCTGAACAGCTAATCAAATGGGTACCCAGACTATTTGCACCCCCCACCCCCCATTTCACTGTGAGGTCTACACCTGTTGTATTTGGTGCATACAATTTGATTTGATAGTTTATCCTGCTTTGACAGACTAAAGCTGGCAGCAAGTTGTTTTGATGGGTTGGTGTCACTTTAATTAATGTTCTCTGTGTTCTACTTTTTATGCTGCTAAGCTTGTCGAAATGTAGGGACTGTGCCCTTTAACAAATTGTTTGCTGTCTAGGAATACAATACATTTAGTTCTCTTGTTAATTTCAGTGTCACAACCCGGTCTAAAAATATCTAGCAAATATCAATATTTAATCGTAACAACACAAACGTGAGAATTCCCAAGCCAACCCAGACTAGAAAATGGCTTTGTCAGAGGCCCATCAATATTTTAGCATTGTGATGTGCATAAAGTGGTTTTCATCATTGAGAAGGCACATGTGACTGAGCCTTTCCCCTCTGTCTCAAGAATATCTCTGGGAACTGCATAGAGAAATAACAGAACTGGAACTGACGTCAACATTTGAAGGACCCATTACAATTTTAGTGTTTCAGACAAGACATCCTATTTAAAAACTGTATAAGAAATTCAGCCACACTTCAAATGTGTGCCAACCAGGACTAATATCAATATATATGTATCACGTCTATGTCTAGTGGTTACCAGTTCAGTTTAGTTACAACGTTACCATGGCAAGATGGTGCAGACAGACATGACAGCTCTGCTTCTAGCTACTAAGCAACTTTGCAGTATTTCATTTTTTGTGTGTGTTATTTCTGCTTTACTCATCTCATATGTATATACTGTATTCTATTCTACTATATTTTAATCAATGCCACTCTGGCATTGCTCGTCCTAATATTTATATATTTCTTTATTCCATTCTTTTACTTTTAGATTTGTGTATTGTTGTGAATTGTTAGATTCTACTGCACTGTTGGAGATAAGAACTCAAACATTGCGCTACACCCGCATTCACATCTGCTAAATATGTATATGTGACCAATAACATTTGATTTGATCTGATTTAACAGATTTTACTGACATTTTACCACCAGAGATGTGTTTCCAGCAAACTAACTTATTGTGGATAAAAGTCTGTGTGTGATGACATAGTACACAGAAAAATGACTTTTGTGGTTACATTTATCTGTACCGAATGAAAAATGCTAGTTAAAATGGTTTCCATCATATTTTCAACGCTATGATGGTTTTGTCACAAATGTGCCCACTCTGGTCTTGGCGGGTGCGCTCTTGCCAACAGCTCGCAGATACAGTGCGGGTAGGCTACCTACATTATGAGATTATTATGGATAAGAGCGAGATCATTTATATTTTTCAAATTGCAGCCAAACATTGATCATCATGTCACCAGAATAAGACCCTCAATATTTATTGGATCAAGCCTAGTAAGTGCACGTTCACCACCCTGTGAAGTTCATGAGGACTTATTGAATCTGTTGCCTAATAAACTGCATTGTTTTCCGAGTCGAAGTGGGAGGACAAACCACACTACATGAACTCAGCAAAAAAAGAAACGTCCTCTCAATGTCAACTGCGTTTATCTTCAGCAAACTTAACATATGTAAATATTTGTATGAACAACAATATTCAACAACTGAGACATAAACTGAACAAGTTCCACAGACATGTGACTAACAGAAATTGAATAATGTGTAACGGGTGTTGTCGTCGGATGAGGAGGAATCGGAGTGGCATCTCCTCCACGTGGACTGCACCAGATTTGTCCGTTCTTGCTGTGAGATGTTACCCCACTGTTCTACCAAGGCACATGCAAATTCCCAGACATTTCTGGGGGGAATGTCCCTAACCCTCACCCTCCGATCCAACAGGTCCCAGACGTGCTCAATGGGATTGAGAGCCGGGCTCTTCGCTGGCCATGGCAGAACGCTGACATTCCTGTCTTGCAGGAAATCACGCACAGAATGAGCAGTATGGCTGGTGGCATTGTCATGCTGGAGGGTCATGTCAAGATGAGCCTGCAGGAAGGGTACTACATGAGGGAGGAGGATGCACAGCGTTGAGATTGCCTGCAATGACAACAAGCTCAGTCTGATGATGCTGTGACACACCGCCTCAGACCATGACGGACCCTCCACCTCCATCGATCCCACTCCAGAGTACAGGCCTTGGTGCAATGATAAACGCAAATCTGACAATCACTCCTGGTTAGACAAAATCGCGACTCGTCAGTGAAGAGCACTTTTTGCCAGTCCTGTCTGGTCCAGCGATGGTGGGTTTGTGCCCATAGGTGACGTTGTTGCCGGTGATGTAAGGCAGGTCCTCACCAGACAACAGGCCTACAATCCCTCAGTCTAGCCTCTCTCAGCCTACACGTGGTCTGCCACTGCGAGGATGATCAGCTGTCTGTCCTGTCTACTTGTAGCACTGTCATAGGCATCTCACAATACGGACATTGCAATTCTTTGCCCTGGCCACATATGCAGTCCTCATGCCTCCTTACAGCATGCCAACGGCACATTCACGCAGATGAGCAGGGATCCTGGGCATCTTTCATTTGGTGTTTTTCAGAGTCAGTAGAAAGGCCTCTTTAGTGTCCTAAGTTTTCATAACTGTGACCTTAATTGCTGTTAGTGTCTTAACGACCGTTCCACAGGTGCATGTTCATTAATTGTTTACGGTTCATTGAACAAGCTTGGGAAATAGTGTTTAAACCCTTTACAATGAAGATCTGTGAAGTTAAAAAAATATATATATTACCCCTTTTTCTTCCCAATTTCGTGGTATCCAATTGTTTCAATTGTCTCATCGCTACAACTCCCGGAGAGACGAAGGTTGAAAGTCATGCGTCCTCCGATACACAACCCAACCAAGCCGCACTGCTTCTTAACACAGCGCCATCCAACCCGGAAGCCAACCGCACCAATGTGACTCCTGAACATCTAATCAAATTCAATAACATACAATTTGCATTGCCACCTTCCACCCCCATTCTACGTTGCTGCTACTCTCTGTTATTATCTATGCATAGTCACATGTAATAGTTCTACCTACATGTACATATTAGCTAAATTCCCTCGACACAGGGTGCCCCCGCACATTGACTCTGTACCGTTACCCCCTGTATATAGCCCCGCTATTGTTATTTACGGCTGCTCTTTAATTATTTATTATTCTTATCTCTTACTTTTTATGTATTTTCTTAAAACTGCATTGCTGGTTAAGGGCTTGTAAGTAAGCGTTTCACTGTAAGGTCTACACCTGTTGTATTCGGCGCATGTGACAAATAACATTTGATTTGATTTGATTGGCAAACAAACACAATCCATGTCTCAATTGTCTCACGGTTTAAAAATCCTTCTTTAACCTGTCTCCTCCCCTTCATCTACACTAATTGAAGTGGATTTAACACGTGACATCAATAAGGGATCATAGCTTTCACCTGGATCCACCTGGTCAGCCTGTCATTGAATGAGCAGATGTTCTTAATGTTTTGTACACCCAGTGTATATTAGAGTGAGCTATGTCAAGAATCCAGTATATAAATAAATATGCAGTGTGTATAAACAGTGTAACTAAAATACAATGTACAGTAATAGAAATATTAGAATGAACTTTGTTGTGAAAACAGTATTTAAATAGACAGTACAAAACCACATGGAAAAATGTATAGAATTGCAGAAAATTAGTCCGGAATATAAATATACAGTATATTGTACATATGTGAATGGTGTGTATAGACAGAATGGGCAGTATGTGAATAGAAAAGGTCTGTACAGCAGTAGTTATATAGGATAAGCCATGACTATAATACAGTAAATGCAAATAAAGTGGGTAAAACAGTATGTAAACATTATTATAGTGGCTAGTGTTCAATGACTCTATGTACAAATGGCAGCAGTCTCTAAGGTGCAGGGTAGAGTGCTGAGTATTAGCCAGCTAGTGACAGTGTCTAAGGTTCAGGGAAGGTTACTGGGTGGTCCATGATGGATGGGTGACATTCATTTAACCAAGTACTGAGAGACCTCCCAACCGCTATCCCCCCATTCCAGCTGGGACACCATCAGAGCCAGCCTCACTGTCGGATACAGGCCGAGTGTGTGAGTTGAGCCTTCCATCTGTCTTGCAGTAGCAACAACTAAATGAACAGTAACAGTAAAGCCCCTCCCCAAGAGCCCAATTTTACCAAACTTTAGCTCAGGCCTGTTGCTATTTGTTTTTCTACAATGTACTAACAAGAGAGGCTTAGACTCAAATCCCCTAAAAGCCCGTGGAAATAATGGAGAAACCTTTTAAGCGATAAACTCCAGGAACTTTATGGGGAAATGGAGAGATCACTAGAGATCAGTCATACTCTCGATACCATACCAGTGGTGTAAGCATATCATATCAAAGATGTGATTTGATTCATTGTCCTGGCTCTCTGACAACTCAGAGACCATATTTTGTGTGGGCAGTTGACCCATGAGTGTGTCTGGCAGGAAGAGTAATCCATGTCAGTTACACCGCTGCAGTCCACCTCATCCAGACCAGACACTGCTCTTAGAGCTCTCTATGGATTTAACCCTTTCTTGTGAACAGAATGTGTAACCTAGTTGGAGGACAAAATTATGTTGAAATCGAAATGGTTATTTAGGTAAAAGGGTATTCTTGATCAAAATGATAAATTATGTATGTCAACAATGCTATGTAAAAAGTTCCATAATGGATTGGTTTTTAAGCCAAAGTATTCTGTTCAGGGATTTAACATAGGCCTCATTTCATTTCACTCTGGTGTCATTAACAAATTCTATGCGAATGAAAAACAGTGACTCATCTATTTTTGACAAGTTAAGAATGAACGCGCTTATCGTCCTTCCCCAAGAGGCATTTTGGATTGAATTAATTTGCTAGAACAGCTGGTTATATTTACAGCTGACTTCTTTTGTGATATACATGGTTTTATTTAGTCCATCACTCAGAATTCTTAGACATTGTTTTTCTCCTTGTTTCTATGTTGTTTTCTTTGTTGATCAATTACCCTGTGATTGGAGTAATACATAACACACAGTAACTGTATGGAGCTGTATGAACAGAGCTTTGTGTTTCGCTACTAGTAGGATGTTATTTCTCTGGCAACGTCTTTCACTATCAGCCTGTGCTCTCTTGCCAGTGTATAAGGACAAAACAGTTCTTTTCAAAGGCCTGCCCTGAATCCCACTTGGTGTTTGTAGTGTTGTGTTGGAGTCTTTGAGTAAGAATGGACCATAAAAACGAATGGTCCTAGGCAGCACCTACGGATATCCAATAGCATTCAGATGACCAAATGCTTCGACTTTGTATTCATAGCCAATGGTTCATGTCGACACTCAGGAAAACTCCATCACTCAAGTCACAAGACACGCCATGTAATGTTAACTAGGTTGATATTGATTTTGTTTAAATTCACCCTAGTGCTGAAATTAAATTAAACTTGATTAGTTTCATTTGACAAGGTTAAGGTAAAGGACACATTTGCAGCAAACTGCTATTCTTGGCCTTGCGTCCTGGCCTTCCCTGTACCTACTGTAGCTCGTAAATGAGATTGTAAGCCATGAAGTCAATCATTGAATGAAACCTGCTAAGCCAATGTTTGTTTCATATTTCCAAAATATGTTATTTACAGAGCACACATTTCATTGGGAAAGCAACTGCATAAAAACAGCAATGCAGATTTCAGTCAGACCTGTATCATGCCAATGTTTCTATTTCAAAATGTGGCAAAATGATAAACACCCCACTGCACCCGTGGGATTGTGTGAATAAGCTAGTTACATAACTGTGAGCTCAGTGTCTTTACACACCAGACAGCTGGCTTAGAGCCTGCAGTATGACAAGGCTCATTTCTAATCCTCTGAAATTAAGTTGGAATATATTGCATGCCAGTTCAGAAATGCAAATAATGTATACAGTATGTACTTCCATGGGCTCCCTGTCTCCCACCCAGGCAAAATTCTGTTTTCCACTGCTTCGTTTTGGGTTTGATGAGCTCTTGAGCTATGTTGCATTGGTAAATGTATTTTAATGACCTAATGTTTACCCTCATTATACGCACTAGGTTAGTTTACCATAAGTCTGTCAAGGCTGGACCTCACGGCTTCCATTACCTAATGAGCATATTGACAACAATGACCTTGAAGCCTATCTAATGGAACAGGCCTTGAACTGTCTGTGACCATTGCTTGGTGCTAGTTATGTGAGCCAACACATTCTAGGCCTCAGGGAAGGATCGTCACCACACTAGGTTAGCTTGGGAGAAGATCTACAATACCCTGAAAAGCAGTCCTTTCTGACTCATACACATCTACAGTATCACAAGGCCAGGGCCAACACAGGCCAACAGCTCCATTAATGCAAGTCAAACTTTCTATGACTCATACAGTATAGTAAAAGGATCACAACAAAACAATGAATGTTCAATGCTCGACTATGTTTTATTAGGTGTGCAATTAAAATATTAAATTGAGAAAACTTTTCTTATTAATAGTGAACACTGAACAGAAACAGACAATAGAAAGGTAGAATGAAGGAGGAGCATCGGCGGTGAGTAGTGGTCTTCTTCCGATAGCAAAAAAAGAGAGAACAGGCAGGTGTACCCATCCCTTGGTTCTGCTTACCCCACCATGCCTTTATTACTATCCATGAAGAACACCTGAAACAAAAAAAGTCAGATGCTAAGCAACAGGTCAAGACAGGAAATGAACTACCCTTTTGACAGATGTGCTCTCACCATGTGATCTCTCACACTATCTTCATGAGCCTGATGACCCACAGCAAGAGGCAGACAGGGTCTTGGATTTCCAAAAGCGCAAAGTAGTGTCTCTGGGCCGGTGGCATGAGGTGACAGGAAATACATACTGCACCTGATAAGACAGAGACACAGGGAAGATAGAAATGAGATGAGTGATGCCTCTTCCTTATGTATAGACTGATACAGAGCATGCTGCTGATCACAAACTTACACAAAACGTATGTTATAGTCCTATTTTAAGTGAGAAGTAGCCATTGGTCTGAAGCCAAAAAGCAAAATAAATTCACATGAGCGCCGCAATGTGTACTTCACCCATGCTCTACCAAGGTTTTCCAGCTCACAGCTTTGACCGACTACAGTAGCTACAGTATGTTGGTCTATTGTAAATCAAACAATGTGTAGGCAGGTTGCTTGGGATTCAAACCTTCTCAAACAGCCTAATAGTTTTAGAGGTGCTCCCACAATAATGTGATTTGTACCACATACAAGGTAATGTATTGCATTCTCCCCACGCCACACTAAGGCATTACCGAATTTTAGTCAGCAGATACCCAACATAACAGGTGGCGTGTTCGACAGCCACTCATATACTGTAGATAGGTCAATGGAGCCTGTCTGCATTCTTGATTTCTGTAACCGTTAGCTTACCTATGTAATATTGACATAAGCACAGAAACAGTTTTTGCAAACATGGTCCTGTTTTATCAATTGGAAGCTCCTCAGAGGTGGACCATTTCTTATCAATGTACATTCATCAGTAAACTTTGTACATACAATTCAGGGATGGCCATTATATCTCGATGGGCTACAGGGTTATGCAGGTTCTCCTGTTCAAGCCCAGGTCTACCACACCTTCTACTATATAAGGTCTTGATGAACAGCTGAGGTATTGATGAATAGCTGAGCAGTAAAATCAGGTGTGGTAGCACTGGGCTTGAACAAAAGCCTGCATAACCCTTCAGCTCATCAATAGCAATTTTGGTAAGTGCTGATACAAACACTGTTACAAGTGACAAAATGCTGAGAAACACCTGTAAAATACAAAGAAATTCAACAAGTACAAAACACTTTTAAGAATACATTTTTATAAATCTGACATTGGATAGGTGCTCTAAATCCTTTAGGTTCCAATGTTCTTAATAAAGCTGTACACAGCTGTCCAACTTCAGTAAAAAAAAAAAAAGCACACATTCCCAAATGTACACTGCTCAAAAAAATAAAGGGAACACTTAAACAACACAATGTAACTCCAAGTCAATCACACTTCTGTGAAATCAAACTGTCCACTTAGGAAGCAACACTGATTGACAATAAATTTCACATGCTGTTGTGCAAATGGAATAGACAACAGGTGGAAATTATAGGCAATTAGCAAGACACCCCCAATAAAGGAGTGGTTCTGCAGGTGGTGACCACAGACCACTTCTCAGTTCCTATGCTTCCTGGCTCATGTTTTGGTCACTTTTGAATGCTGGCGGTGCTTTCACTCTAGTGGTAGCATGAGACGGAGTCTACAACCCACACAAGTGGCTCAGGTAGTGCAGCTCATCCAGGATGGCACATCAATGCGAGCTGTGGCAAGAAGGTTTGCTGTGTCTGTCAGCGTAGTGTCCAGAGCATGGAGGCGCTACCAGGAGACAGGCCAGTACATCAGGAGACGTGGAGAAGGCCGTAGGAGGGCAACAACCCAGCAGCAGGACCGCTACCTCCGCCTTTGTGCAAGGAGGAGCAGGAGGAGCACTGCCAGAGCCCTGCAAAATGACCTCCAGCAGGCCACAAATGTGCATGTGTCTGCTCAAACGGTCAGAAACAGACTCCATGAGGGTGGTATGAGGGCCCGACGTCCACAGGTGGGGGTTGTGCTTACAGCCCAACACCAAGATTGGCAAATTTGCCACTGGCGCCCTGTGCTCTTCACAGATGAAAGCAGGTTCACACTGAGCACGTGACAGACGTGAAAGAGTCTGGAGACGCCGTGGAGAACATTCTGCTGCCTGCAACATCCTCCAGCATGACCGGTTTGGCGGTGGATCAGTCATGGTGTGGGGTGGCATTTCTTTGGGGGGCCGCACAGCCCTCCATGTGCTCGCCAGAGGTTGCCTGACTGCCATTAGGTACCGAGATGAGATCCTCAGACCCCTTGTGAGACCATATGCTGGTGCGTTTTGCCCTGGGTTCCTAATGCAAGACAATGCTAGACCTCATGTGGCTGGAGTGTGTCAGCAGTTCCTGCAAGAGGAAGGCATTGATGCTATGGACTGGCCCGCCCGTTCCCCAGACCTGAATCCAATTGAGCACATCATGTCTCTCTCCATCCACCAACGCCACGTTGCACCACAGACTGTCCAGGAGTTGGCGGATGCTTTAGTCCAGGTCTGGGAGGAGATCCCTCAGGAGACCATCCGCCACCTCATCAGGAGCATGCCCAGGCGTTGTAGACACGTGGAGGCCACACACTACTGAGCCTCATTTTGACTTGTTTTAAGGACATTACATCAAAGTTGGATCAGCCTGTAGTGTAGTTTTCCACTTTAATGTTGAGTGTGACTCCAAATCCAGACCTCCATGGGTTGATAAATTTGATTTCCATTGATAATTTGTGTGTGATTTTGTTGTCAGCACATTCAACCATGTAAAGGAAAAAATATTTAATAAGAATATTTCATTCATTCAGATCTAGGATGTGTTATTTTAGTGTTCCCTTTATTTTTGAGCAGTGTATAAATATGAAAACAGATGGGAGTACTCACAGATTTGGAACAGAACATACATAAGTGCTACTGATAGTGTACGATATACTGTGTGCATATGAATAAGCGTAAATCATAGCTTCTCAAATGACAGAAAGTTGCGCCTGAAAAGGAGAAACGTTTACAACCTGTGCAATTTATCGCATGCATTTGTACGGTAGGGATGGCGTGCATCTGATGAATGAGGACAACGTCGTCTTGAGAGTTGGTCTCGCCACGGTTCTCTGCTCCGTAGTAGCAAGACGTGCGCACAACTACTAGTACACGTCACGCTCCCTGTTCCTTGCCACTCAACGATGCCTTATGAACCCAAAGGCTATTTTACATACATCTAAGACATAAAAAAAATAAGCACATACCGTGCGTGCATTCGCCGGTGTCCGGAATGGGAGCAGGTGTCAAGAACTATACACGAAAGAGAATGGTCAAAATATCTTTCAAATCCCAGTGACGCTAACCATTACGCTACGAAACCTGTTACTTCAATTGGTGGCCTACCAAGCTGTCCATTCCAAAATATGTTTGTTCATTCCCTAAGTACTGATTGGACGTTTATTTATCTTGTTTGGTTAAACATGTTTTTTTTTAATGAAACAGTTGACATGTTGAAAACAGTTTCATTTTATCACATAGGCAACCAAGTTAGCAAGCAAGCCGCTTTATTTTGACTTGCGCACAGGTCGCGCAAGCAAGCAATGATCATTATGATGGCGATTTAACGTCGTTTTAACGTTACCTGGATGCTTCTTGGCAACCCTGCTGATTTTTACTAATGGATGGCGACTTCAGCTTTTCGGAAAAAGATTGAAAAGTATCTTGACACTGTGTTGATCAGAGTCAGCACACATTTGGATTATAATGACAAGAAAATTGAATTGACAGAGAATGGAGTGTACTGAATTAATGCATAAAGTAAGGTCTAGAATTTTCTCTGGATCTTCTAACAGCGACACGTCTGTTCTGGTGTTTGTATGTATTATACATTAGCAGCGTGGCAGTGTCCCCAAATTTCGGTGAATCTAACGGGCCCGTAATAGCAGCCAAGGACTTTAGCTAATTTATTAGCCTGTGCTAAGATTACACGCAAGTATAGGTCAGCAGTTTACGCAGATGACTTCAGCCATATTGAAAACCTTCCATAGCTAAATATACCTAGCTACCTGATATTCGGTACATCATTGGTTTTTACTAGGCAAAAATGTGCATGTGAGCGGTAAATTGTGAATTTAATAAAGACTGTTGCACCTACAAACCTATTCAGTCCAAATGGTCACCTAATGGACGCAGTAGCCTGGTTTTAATCCAATGTCTAGAATATGAGCTAGGTTTGGGCAAAACATTTAAAAACCTTAATGCTAACGACCCTGCCAAAATCCGGTATAGTGGTTCTCTGTAATGAGAGGCGGGTAGTGTGTTGTGTACCTCAATTGATTTGCAAATGTTTATCAACATTGGCGTCATATTGGCTTAAACATGATGATAGGGAGTTTTGAATTTAAGAATTGAGCTTCAAAAAATGCATACTATGCGATATAATCTAATCGTATTATTCACATGCGCCGAATACGTACAGTAAATTTGTAAAAAAATATTTTTTTTACAGAGCAACAGTAAAATAACAGCGAGGTTATATACAGTTATCAGACAAGACAGGCAGATCTATTATTTGGGGTTCTGAAGAAATCCTAGACAGTGTAGCCTATCTTGTTGCACTTATGGGTCTCCTTACCTGGGCAGGGCCACCTCACGTGGGCAGATTTTTTTTTTTTTTATGTATTTCACCTTTATTTAACCAGGTAGGCTAGTTGAGAAAAAGTTCTCATTTGCAACTGCGACCTGGCCAAGATAAAGCATAGCAGTGTGAACAGACAACAACACAGAGTTACACATGGAGTAAACAATTAACAAGTCAATAACACAGTAGAAAAAAAAGAGAGTCTATATACATTGTGTGCAAAAGGCATGAGGAGGTAGGCGAATAATTACAATTTAGCAGATTAACACTGGAGTGATAAATGATCAGATAGTAAATGTACAGGTAGAGATATTGGTGTGCAAAAGAGCAGAAAAGTACAACTTTTTTGTTTGTTTTTTTGGCCAAGATAATAAAATAAATATAAACAGTATGGGGAAGAGGTAGGTAAAATTGGGTGGGCTATTTACCGATAGACTATGTACAGCTGCAGCGATCGGTTAGCTGCTCAGATAGCAGATGTTTGAAGTTGGTGAGGGAGATAAAAGTCTCCAACTTCAGCGATTTCTGCAATTTGTTCCAGTCACAGGCAGCAGAGGACTGGAACGAAAGGCGGCCAAATGCGGTGTTGGCTTTAGGGATGATCAGTGAGATAAACCTGCTGGAGCGCGTGCTACAGGTGAGTGTTGCCATCGTGACCAGTGAAATGAGATAAGGCGGAGCTTTACCTAGCATGGACTTGTAGATGACCTGGAGCCAGTGGGTCTGGCGACGAATATGTAGCGAGGGCCAGCCGACTAGAGCATACAGGTCGCAGTGGTGGGTGGTATAAGGTGCTTTAGTAACAAAACGGATGGCATTGTGATAAACTGCATCCAGTTTGCTGAGTAGGGTGTTGGAAGCTATTTTGTAGATGACATCGCCGAAGTCGAGGATCGGTAGGATAGTCAGTTTTACTAGGGTAAGTTTGGCGGCATGAGTGAAGGAGGCTTTGTTGCGGAATAGAAAGCCGACTCTAGATTTGATTTTAGATTGGAGATGTTTGATACGAGTCTGGAAAGAGAGTTTACAGTCTAGCCAGACACCTAGGTACTTATAGATGTCCACATATTCTAGGTCGGAACCATCCAGGGTGGTGATGCTAGTCGGGCGTGCGGGTGCAGGCAGCGAACGGTTGAAAAGCATGCATTTGGTTTTACTAGCGTTTAAGAGCAGTTGGAGGCCACGGAAGGAATGTTGTATGGCATTGAAGCTCGTTTGGAGGTTAGATAGCACCGTGTCCAAGGACGGGTCGGAAGTATACAGAATGGTGTCGTCTGCGTAGAGGTGGATCAGGGAATCGCCCGCAGCAAGAGCAACATCATTTATATATACAGAGAAAAGAGTCGGCCCGAGAATTGAACCCTGTGGCACCCCCATAGACACTGCCAGAGGACCGGACAGATTAATGGCTCCTCTTGCGGTAGACAGGCAGCCTGGTCCATCTCTCTGCAGAGCCACTCACACCCCAACTGAGATCTTCAGTTTCTTGTTTATTTCTTGTTTCTTGTTTGTAGTCGAACCCACAAATCCTGACTCTCCAGATACTCAACGAGTCTAAAGAAGGACAGTTTTATTGCTTCTTTAATCAGAACAGTTTTCAGCTGTGCTAACATAATTGCAAAAGGGTTTTCTAATGATCAATTAGCCTTTTAAAATGATCCATTTGGATTAGCTAACACAACCTGCCATTGGAACAAAGGAGTGATGGTTGCTGAAAATGGGCCTCTGTATGCCTATGTAGATATTCCATAAAAAATCTGCCGTTTCCAGCTACAATAGTCATTTACAACATTAACAATGTCTACATTGTATTTCAGATCAATTTGATGTTATTTTAATGGACAAAAAAATTATTTTCTTTCAAAAACAAGGACATTTCTAAGTGACCCCAAACTTTGGAAAAAAAACCCAGATCCGATTATATGAAGTGATCTATAACAGCGCATTGGTCCGCTGTGCTTTATGCTAGAAACAAGCTGTAAAATGTCCGGGAAAGACAAGAATATCATTGATACGTTTCTTTGACATCGAGGCTGAGCCAAAACCTTCTATAGCCGAGGAGACAAACAATATTGACTTGCTTGGGAAGTAATCTAATACTGTCACTATTAATTGATTAAGGTATTTACTTTCTGTACAATCGAAGATGTTTAAACCCAGACAGCGTTTAGGGACAGGCCATACAAATTCTGAGTTAATGCCTAAACTCATGTTCATGTTTCAGCATGATAATGCACTGCCCCATGTCTTAAAGATCTGTACACAATTCCTGGAAGCTAAAAATTCCCCAGTTCTTCCATGGCCTGCATACTCACCAGACATGTCACCCATTGAGCTTGTTTGGGATGCTCTTGATCGACGTGTGTGACAGAGTGTTCCAGTTGCCGCCAATATCCAGCAACTTCGTACAGCCATTGAAGAAGAGTGGACACCATTCCACAAGCCACAATCAACAGCCTGATCAACTCTATGCGAAGGTGATGTGTCATGCCGCATGAGGCACATAGTGGTCACACCAGGTACTGACTGTGCTTCTGATCCACCTCTACTTTTTTTGAAGGTATCTGTGAACAACAGATGTGTATCTGTATTCCCGGTCATGTGACATCCATAAATTAGGGCTTGGAAAGGTGGGCTGGCCTCTCCATCCAGTTCTAAATTGGCTTAGGACCTATTTAACCGGTCAATAGTTTTTTTTTGTCACCCTTGGTGAATATAACTCAGAGAAAATAGATATCACATGTGGCGTTCCACAAGATTAGACTTTGAGTCCGGTACTGTTCAGTTTATATATGTTACCCCTTGGGAGCGTTATCAGAAAGCACGGCATTGATTTTCACTGCTACGCAGATGATACACAACTTTGCATTTCTGTGTCATCAGAGGATTTTAGCTCCACAGATAAATTATACTGTATTAGTGAGTTAAATACTTGGATGGCTCATAACTTCCTCCAGCTAAATCAAGAGAAGACCGAGGTACTTATTATTGGAGCCAAAGCACAGAGAACATCTGGCCGCACATTTTAATTCACGGGCAATAAAGATAAAGCACCAGGATAAAAACCTAGGTGTCATTTTAGATTCTGAACTCAATTTTGAATCACACATTAGGAATGTGACCAAAATATATTTCTATCTCAGGCTGATACAGAGAGACTCATCCATGCTTTTATTACATATTTAAAAGAGATCTTAAAACACACCTCTTTAGCTTTGCTTTTCCTTAATGCTTTTTAGTCTTTCAGTTTTTTATTGTTATTCTTTTTGTTTTTTATCCTCTTGTTTTTTGTGAAGTAAATATTTATGTATGTATTTTCATAGTTTTTGTTTTTTCCTGTGAAGCGCATTGCATTGCATTCATGTTTGAAATGTGCTATATAAATAAAGCTTGATTTGATTATAATAAACAACGTGCACTCCCTTAGCTCTCTAGATCAATGTTATTGAATGACAAAGTTCTTTGCTCTGAAAATGATTGTGCCACAAGCTTGCTAGCTGCGGGCTAAATTACTGCACTTCTCATTAACGGCCTAGCTAATTCAAGTAGCTATGCAGATGTGTACCTGTGCAAGTGCTTCGATAGCGCATGACTAGCTAGCTAACAGGCCCGAGCTTGTTAGCTACATTTTTCATTAATCTGGAGATAAAACGATTAAAGTTTATAGTTAGTGAGACATTGCCCACTAGATAGATTGTAAATGCTGCTGGGAATCTTTTTTTTGTCTTTGTTACCTGTTTCCTTATATGTCCGGACGAGCATCAGATACTGTAGCAAGCAAAAGTCCTCGCACGTGCATACCTCTTTAAGGAATACCTAGGATAGGATAAAGTAATCCTTCTCCCCCCCCTCCCTCCCCCCCCCCTTAAAAGACCTAGATGCACTATTGTAAAGTGGCTGTTCCACTGGATGTCATAAGGTGAAAGCACCAATTTGTAAGTCGCTCTGGATAAGAGCGTCTGCTAAATGACTTAAATGTAAATGTAAATGTAAGAAAGATGTCAGCGACAGGCAGGGATGAGATCACAAAATGAGATTACTTTTTGTTGCTAATGTTAACTGTCATAGCATGGAGGACAATTTTTTTGTAGCAGGTTAGGAGAAGTTACCAGCAGGTTATACTAGGGGGCAGTATTTTCATTTTTGGAAAAAAACGTTCCCATTTAAAAACGGGATATTTTGTCAGGAAAATATGCTAGAATATGCATATAATTGACAGCTTTGGATAGAAAACACTCTAATGTTTCCAAAACTGTAAAGATATTGTCTGTGAGTATAACAGAACTGATATTGCAGGCGAAAGCCTGAGAAAAATCCAATCCGGAAGTGCCCAAGGTTTTGAAAGCGCTGCGTTCCAATGAGTCCCTATTCAGCTGTGAATGTGCCATCAATGAGCTTACGCTTTCTACGTATTCCCCAAGGTGTCTAGAGCATTGTGACGTAGTTTTAAGCATTTCTGTTGAAGAATAGCCGTAGGCGGCCACATTGCGTAAGTGGTCACATGGTGGCTCCGAGAGAGATTCTCGCGTAAAATACAGAGGTAGCCATTACTCCAATCGGTCCTCCTGAAAAACGAATTGTCCCGATGGATATATTATCGAATAGATATTAGAAAAACACCTTGAGGATTGATTATAAACAACGTTTGCCATGTTTCTGTCGATATTATGGAGCTAATTTGGAATATTTTTCGGTGTACCGCAATTTCCGGGCGATTTCTCAGCCAAACCTGAAGAACAAACAGAGCTATTTCGCCTACAAAAATAATATTTTGGGAAAAAATGAACTTTGGCTATCTACCTGGGAGTCTCGTGAGTGACAACATCCGAAGTTCATCAAAGGTAAACTATTTAATTTGATTGCTTTTCTGATTTCCTTGACAAGGTTGCCTGCTGCTAGCAAGGCATAATGCTATGCTACGCTATCGAGAAACTTACACAAATGGTTGTCTAGCGTTGGCTGTAAAGCATATTTTGAAAATCTGAGATGACAGGGTGATTAGCAAAAGGCTAAGCTGTGTCTCAATATATTTCACTTGTGATTTTCATGAATAGGAATATTTTCTAGGGATATTTATGTCCGTTGCGTTATGCTAATTAGTTTCAGGCGATGATTTACGCTCCCGCATGCGGGTTTGGAAGTCACAAAAGGTTATTAAAATATGTAACATAGCAGGTTAGGGGACTTAGGTTAAGAAAAAGTTTAGGGTTTGGGCCGCCTGTATCTAGCTCTACATTTTCATTGGTCTCACCTTGACCGGGATTAGGATCTTCTAAGCCCGGTTTGGCTGTACCCTGGTCCTCGGTTGCAGTGAGAATTCTGTGTAGGCTGCCTAATCCATAGGATCAGTTGTGTTTCTAGACGCTGTTATAATGAGTGATGATCTGGTGTACTGTACAGTGTACCGCAGGTCTTTTTTTGTGTGGAATTGTTATTGTTGGACATACGACTGTAAAAAAACACCAGGAAATCAGCTCCAAGTGATACTTGTTCCCAAGTATTCCCAGGCATAATAGAGACATGACGTGATCATATACAAATGTAAGCAAGGTTTGAAATGATTGTTTTAGTAAAAAATATCTGTTTGGGCTTCTTGCGGTCAATTTCTTTTTAATTATGTTCTGGACCCCTCCGCTCAAGAAAAAATTGGCCCGTGGCTGAATATAGTTGATGATCCCTGGTGTAGTGAGTCCGGGCTGAGCAGACTGTAGCCCCACAGGAGGGCCTTGGGGAGAAGGCAAAAGGAGCCAGTGCTGCTGCTGATTTCAAACCAATTCAAACACTGTCTGCCTGTCTGTCTGAACTCAGAACATCATCACCTGACCATCTTTCTTCCAGCTCCAATTTCTTTCTATTTCTCAAGGGAGAGGGCCAGAGAAAGTAAAGAAGCTCCACAGACTGTGAAAATCACATGAAAAGGATCATGCATTTAGGCCTATTATTTGTCAGAAGGAAATACCCTATGTAATTTCATGGTTGACTACACAGTTGGTAGCCCATTTAGTATAGCAGGTGTAAAATAATCGAATATGGCTAAGCAAGTACCTACCTACCAATAGTATCAGCCTCTTTGGAAACAAAGATATGATATTTTAACAAGCTGTGTGTGTCACTTAGACATAGTTGACAATTTAGCACAGCTACTGTATCACAGTTCATTCTAGACCTAGGCCTAATACATTAAATCAAATCAAATACAACAGGTGAAGACTTTACAGTGAAATGCTTACTTACAAACCCTTAACCAACAAACCAGTTTTAAGAAAATACCCCCCAAAAAGTAAGAGATAAGAATAACACATAATTAAAGCGCAGCAATAAATAAAAATAGCGGGGCTATATACAGGGGGTACCGGTAAAGAGTCAATGTGCGAGGGAACCGGTGTCGAGGTAATTGAGGTAATATGTACATGTAGGGAGAGTTATTAAAGTGACTATGCATAGATAATAATGCAAATAGTCTGTGTAGCCATTTGATTTGCTGTTCAGGAGTCCTATGGATTTTTAGAAGCCTCTTGGACCTAGACTTGGCTTAGAGGTCCTGGATGGCAAGAACTTGACCCTGGTGATGTACTTGGCTCTACGATCTACACTCTGTAGTGCCTTGCGGTCGTAGGCCGAAGAGTTGCCATACCAGGCAGTGATGCAACCCGTCAGGATGCTCTCGATGGTGCAGCTGTAAAACCTTTTGAGGATCTGAGGACCCATGCCAAATGTTTTCAGCCTCCTGAGAGGGAATAGGTTTTGTTGAGCTCTCTTCACAACTGTCTTGGTGTGCTTGGACCATGTTATTTTGTTGGTGATGTGGACGCCAAGGAACCTGAAGCTCTCAGCTTGCTCCACTAAGTGCTCGGTCCTCCTTTTCCTGTAGTCCACAATCATCTCCTTTGTCTTGATCACTTTGAGGGAGAGGTTGTTGTTCTTGCACCACACGGTCAGGTCTCTGACCTCCGTCTATAGGGAGGTCTCATCGTTTTCAGTGATCAGGCATACCACTGTTGTGTCATCAGCAAACTTAATGATGGTGTTGGAGTCGTGCCTGGCCGAGCAGTCATGAGTGAACAAGGAGTACAGGAGGTGACTGACCCCTGAGGGGCCCCTGCGTTGTTGATCAGCTTGGCGATGTGTTGTTGCCTACTCTTACCACCTGTGGGTGGCCTGTCAGGACGTCCAGGACCCAGTTGCAGAGAGAGGTGTTTAGTCCCAGGGTCCTTAGCTTATTGATGAGCTTTGAGGGCACTATGGTGTTGAACGCTGAGCTGTAGTCAATGAATAGCATTCTCACATAGGTGTTCCTTTTGTCCAGGTGGGAAAGGGCAGCGTTGAGTGCAATACAGATTGCATCATCTGTGGACCTGTTGGTGCGATATGCAAATTGGGGTGGGTCTAGGTTTTCTGGGATAATGGTGTTGATGTGAGCCATGACCAGCCTCAAAGCATTTCATGGCTACAGACAGGAGTATTACGGGTCGGTAGTCATCTAGGCAGGTTACTTAGTGTTCTTGGGCACAGGGACTATGGTGGTCTGCTTGAAACATGTTGGTATTACAGACTCAGACTGGAGAGGTTGAAAATGTCAGTGAAGACACTTGTCAGTTGGTCAGCACATGCTCGCAGTACACGTCCTGGTAATCCGTCTGGCCCCGCGGCCTGTTTAAAGGTCTTACTCCCATCGGCTGCAGAGAGTGTGATCACACAGTTGTCTGGAACAGCTGATGCTCTCATGCATGTTTCAGTGTTACTTGCCTCGAAGCGAGCATAGAAGTTATTTAGCTCATCTGGTAGGCTCGTGTCACTGGGCAGCTCGCAGCTGTGCTTCCCTTTGTAGTCTGTAATAGTTTGCAAGCCCTGTCACATCCGACGAGCGTCGGAGACAGTGTAGTACGATTCGATCTTAGTCCTGTATTGACGCTTTTCCTGCTTGATAATTCGTCGGAGGGCATAGCGGGATTTCTTATAAGCTTCCGGGTTAGAGTCCAGCTCCTTGAAAACGGCAGCTCTACCCTTCTGGTTGGGGTATGTACGTACTTATGGTCACTGTGGGGACGACGTCCTCTATGCACTTATTGATAAGTGCATCGAGGACTTATCAATACGTTTTTCCAATGCCATCGGAAGAATCCCGGAACATATTCCAGTAGTGATGCACCGATATGACATTTCTGGCCGATACGGATATCTGATATTTTCCTTGCCTAAAATCCAGATACCGATATAAAAAATGTAGCGTCCTTTAAAGCATTCTAGTACAGTTAAAAAGTTAACACACACACATGGACGCAGCAGTCTAAGGCACTGCATCTCAGTGCAAGAGGCGTCACTACAGTCCCGCGTTCGAATCCAGGCTGTCACATTCGGCCGTGATTGGGAGTCCCATAGGGCGGCGCACAATTGGCACAGCATCGTCCGGGTTTGGCCGGGGTAGGGCATCATTGTAAATAAGAATTTGTTCTTAATTAACTGACTTGCCTAGTTAAATAAAGGTTACACACACACACCAAAATAAGGATTAGCCACAATAGTGGACTTTGTGGTTAGCCTTTAAAATAAAAGTATGGTATAATTCTACTATTTGTATTTATTTGCATCACTGTCAATGACATACTTTTATTTTGAACGTAAACCGCAAATTCCGCTATTGTGCCTAATCCTTATTGTGGCTAGCTTCACAACACATAACCCGGTCCGGTCGAGCCTCACTAGCCAGATGAAGCTAGCTGGCTGCTTATAATGTTAGCTTTGGGCAACAGGGTTAGGTAGCTGAAGTTACATTTCAATAGGCTAACAACAAGTGGCTAACCTAGCTAATACTTACTCACAAGGATTCCAAAATCATTGCTAAGAATAATAGAAATGACTGCAGTTTCTACTGGTCATTGTTTTCAGGCTGGTTGTATTGGTTCTAGCTAGGTACCAAGCTAAAGCTAGCTACCCCCGAAGTTGCGGTCGAACAAATTATGCTAAATTACCAATGCGGTATTGTAAACACGTCTTTCGTGGCTGATGTTTGCTTGTTTGCAGACTTTTGTACAGCTTTGACAGTGCTACTGTATCTTTTTTGACACGCAAAGACCCATGCGGCGTTACGTAGTATGTATGTCGTGAAGCTAATAGTAGTGACGCTATTACTGTGTAACTCCGGTAGAGCAACATCTGAAAAATAATGCACTTGGGAGTGTTAACTGGTGCTCGACCAGTCGGCGAAAGCCAACATCACCCACAGCAGAGAACAGTTGATTGTCAAGGGCAATGAAAGCCATTATCTTGGCTTTAATTGATTTCGCCTTGGCATTGTCTCGTTGAAATTTTGTTACTCTTTCAAATGACTGCTCGACTTGTTGACTGCTCGATCCACACAGCAGACATTGTTGGCTAGTTTATGAATGCTGCGTTGCACGTATAGCGCAACATTTTACATGATGTCATTACGTCATTATACACTGTAGGTATGCAAATCAGCTTTGACATTGGTTTTGCACATCGTTATTAAACTAGGCATCGGCCGATACCGATGTTGGCATTTTTAGCTAATATCGTCCGATTCCGATATGTTCACTGATATATCATGCATCCCTATATTCCAGTCTGTGCTAGCAAAACAGTTCTGTACCTTAACATCTGCTTCATCTGACCACTTTTTTATAGACTGAGTCACTGGTGCCTCCTGCTTTAATTTTTGCTCTAAGTAAGAATCAGGAGGATAGAGTTATGGTCAGATTTGCCAAAAGGAGGGCGAGGGAGAGCTTTGTTCGCGCCTCTGTGTGTGGTGTAAAGGTGGTCTAGAATTTCTTTCCCTCTGGTTGAACAATTAACATGCCGATAGAAACGAAGTAAAACTGATTTAAGTTTCCCTGCATTAAAGTCCCTGGCCACTAGGAGCGTCGCCTCTGGATGAGTGTTTTCCTGTTTGCTTATGGCAAAATACAGCTCATTGAGTGCGGTTTTAGTGCCAGCCACAGTATGTGGTGGTATGTAAACAGCTACGAAAAATACAGATGAAAACTCTCTAGGTAGATAGTGTGGTCTACAGCTTATCATGAGATACTCTACCTCAGGTGAGCAAACCTTGAGACTTCCTTAGATATCATGCACCAGATATTGTTTACAAATATGCATAGGCCCCCGCCCCGTGTCTTACCAGAGGCTGCTGTTCTGTCTTACCGATAGAGTGTATAAGTCACCAGTTGTATGTTCTTAATGTCGTCGTTCAGCCACAACTCGGTGAAACGTAAGATATTACAGTTTTAAATGTCCTGTTGGTAGGATATACGTGCTTTCAGTTCGTCCCATTTATTTTCCAGCGATTGAACGTTAGCTAGCAGGATGGAAGGCAAGGGCAGATTAGCCACTCGTCGCCTGATCCTCACAAGGCACCCTGATCTCCTTCCGCGAAACCTCTGTTTCCTTTTCCAGCAAATCACAGGGATCTGGGCCTAGTCGGGTGTCTATAATAGTATATCCCTCCCGCCCAACTCATTGAAGAAGAACTCTTCTTAAAAACAAACAAATTAGAATGGCAGCCCTCCCCTCCGGCTCCATTTTCACAGTATGTGTGATTAGATTATTGCAAATAAAGCAGTGTGTAAAGCTGTTATGTGGGCAAACATTGGCTGCATTAGTCAGGTATACCATGTCAGTGTAATGCGTCTATTTGCAGGTTAATGAGGTGGCATTAGTGTTAACAGCTGACGAGCTAAGTCTGTAATACCAACATTGTCCATTTTCCCAAGAACACTAAGGTAACCTGCCTAAATGACTACTGACCCGTAGCACTCACGTCTTTAGCCATGAAATGCTTTGAAAGGCTGGTCATGGCTCACATCAACACCATTATCTCAGAAGCCATAGACCCACCCAAATTTGCATACCGCACCAACAGCTCCACAGATGATGCAATCTCTATTGCACTCCACACTGCCCTTTCACACCTGGCCAAAAGGAACACCTATGTGAGAATGCTAGTCATTGACTACAGCTCAGCGTTCTACTTATCTATGCTTCAAGGAATGCGTTTGCATATGACCATTCATTGTGTATCCCTCAACAAGTGTAGGTGAGCAGCCTATGGATAGGCTACAGTACATTTTCTGAAAGCACTCATGATCTTAGTCAATAGATGGATCAGGCATCTGTAACACAGTTGATGAGCTAGGCCAATGCAGAGCAGTCAGTCAGGCTGCAGTGACAGAGAAGAGTGAAGAATCAGTAGCAGCAAGGCTAATGTCAGCAGCCTCTCCCAAGAGGCAATAGAAAAGATAGGTTTAGAATCCTCGGATGACACAGAAATGTAAAGTTAATCAATGCTGTGCTTTCTGATAACGCTGCCAAGGGGTAACATATATAAAACTGAACAGTACCGGGCCCAAAATCTAACCTTGTGGAACGCCACGTGATATCTATTTTCTCTGAGTTATGATCACCAAGGGTGACAAAACTCTTGACCGATTTGAAATAGGTCCTAAACCAATTTAGAACTGGGCTGGAGGCCAACCCACCTCTCCAGTCTGTCCAGAAGGACAGGTCAACATTCACAAGGCCGCAGGGCCAGACGGATTACCAGGACGTATACTCCCAGCATGCCCTGACCAACTGGCAGGTGTCTTCACTGACATGTTCAACCTCTCCATGTTTGAGTCTGTAAGTGCCTTCCTGAAGGGCACCAACAGATTTTTCACCTTGTTGGCTCAAGTATTCAAACCAGTGACTTCTGGCCCAACTCTCTAACCGCTAGGCTACCTGCCACCCACTTTGCTACGTCTACAACCTGTTGCTACTTTACTCTACCTAGGGGCAGGTTCATTCATTTTGTTTGGTACTACTGTACATTCTTTCATTGAGCACTAGCTTAGGCACTAAGGAAAGGAGACCTCTGTGAGGTAAAGATCACTGTTCCTGTTAATCAGCTAAACACTCTTTAGGACAAAAGTGGGTGGGGCCTACAGGAAAAATAGACAATTGTTTCTACAAGGGTTGTTGTGAGTTACGCTCCCCTGCTTTCATTTGTCAAGGGAGTATGTTGTCCCAGTAGTGTGTCTCAGTTTTATTGTAATATGCTACTTTTCAGGAAAATATCTACTCTTCAACTGGCTTGGCAGAAGTTTGTTTAGCACAGAACAGATGACCTGGGTTGAAAGGTGACCCTTGGCAGAAACGCATTTTGTCATGCCTAGTTCAATAACCTCAGTATAAATGATTCATTTGACATGATTGTAAATACTCCATATGAATGGTCAATCTAACATGGTGAAACTGTTACACCCATGGTGTGTGTGTATAGGGAGAAAACCCTGACCCAATTTGTGGAAATACTCAATTATCATCCAGCCTCAGAGCTCATGGTCAGAGATAGGAGTTCCATGGTCTGCTGGTTTTCCCATTGTTTATTGTGTCCTGTGCATTACCCCAGAATTCCACATTCTTGCATCTAGTTATTGTATTTAGAGCTTGCACAGAAAACATATTGTTGCCATGCCAAGAGTGTTTCTTTTTTGTGTGTAGTGGATTTATAGCTCATGGCCATGTTACAAAGCTCTTATTCACTCACTTGTTTTGGTGTATAGGGCTATTTGTATTTCTCTGTGTGTGTGTGTGTGTGTGTGTGTGTGTGTGTGTGTGTGTGTGTGTGTGTGTGTGTGTGTGTGTGTGTGTGTGTGTGTGTGTGTGTGTGTGTGTGTGTGTGTGTGTGTGTGTGTGAGAGGGAGTGTGTGAGAGGGAGTGTGTGTGTGAGAGGGAGTGTGTGTGTGAGAGGGAGTGTGTGAGAGAGGGAGTGTGTGAGAGAAGGAGTGTGTGAGAGAAGGAGTGTGTGAGAGAGGGAGTGTGTGAGAGGGAGTGTGCACATGCACATCAAATCAAGTATTATTGGTCACATACACACAGTATTTAGCAGATGTTATTGCGGGTGTAGCGAAATTCTTGTGTTCCTAGCTCCAACAGTGCAGTAATATCTAACAATACACACTAAAGAATGGAATTAAGAAATATATAAGTATTTGTGTTATTACATGTTCATAAACATAGCACCAAAAGGTGTCTGACAATACATTTAATTAGGAAATTATGAATTTGTCCAATCCTTACCACGTACACCTGTGCTGGACTAGAACATGGTCTGACAGACCCTAACTGAAAGGCTTATCAGAGCATCTCCTACTTACATTTTCTTTGTGACTATATAAAAATGTCCCCCATGAAAGAAAAAAAGTAAGGCTTTATTAAGAGATCCATCTGTGTTGGGTTGAGTCACGATAATCAACAGCGTTTGAAATATTTAATACTGTATGTGCTTGTAATCTGAAGGGATTGCAGCATTGCCATGACAACAGATACACGGTGGAGCTCCCTTCTTTATGGTAAGTGCTCCACAGAGCACAGAGGCAGCTGAGTGCCGGAAGTGCACCCTATAGTGCAGGGGACTGTAGGGCCAGCCATATTTGATATATTTGCTGTCTCAAGAAAATAAACGTCAGTAGTTAAGTAAAATGTGAAAGCATTAAAGCCTAACCACTCCTTTTGTCCCTGTGCCACAGGTAATAAATCCCAGGACAGCGGCATCGTAGAGATGGAGGAGCTTCCTGTCCCTCAGAACATCAAGATCAGCAACATCACATGTGACTCTTTCAAGATTTGCTGGGACATGGAGCCCCGTGTCAAGGAGCGCATCACTCACTACTTCATTGACCTCAATAAGAAGGAGAACAAGAACTCCAACAAGTTCAAACACAAGGTAACCTATCACACACACAACAACAACAACTAGGCTATTTCAAAGGAATTTCTCAGACATTTCCTAATTCTGTAATACAATTAATCAATCAAATGTATTTTATAAAGCCCTTTTCACATCAGCATTTGTCACAAAGTGCTTTAGATACCTGGCCTAAAACCCCCAAAAGTGAGCAATGGAGAGGCAGAAGCACAGTGGCTAGGGAAAAACTCCCTTGAGCGGGAAGTTGTCTATCAAATTATTTCTACATGATGAAGCAAGTCATTTAGTTAGAGCTAGAACACCAACCAGTATTTACTCACATCGTAACCTTTCTACTCCAAACAAGAAGTGTATCAGGTGTAACCTTTTACCAGTGCTCAGAACTGACACTCCCACACACTCTCTAACACCAGATAACCTTGTGTACTCTACTAGCAGACTTAGCTCTGAGCACTAATGATATCACATGACACTAGCAGAGACTAATTGCAAAAGATGGCTGCTGTTTCAGCCGTTAATCGAATGGATCTAATGTATAATCTTACAGACCTATTTCATCAGTCTCCCAGCTCACATTATGGGTGTAGTGACCATAAAAGCCCCCCTAAAGGAAGTGTTTTTCTTCCCATTCTCTGTGTGAATATAGACCGCATGCAGTTATTTTCATTACAGCATGCAGGGACGATGTTGTGCATTAATGTACTGCTGTTGTCGCTACACAGGGGCTGGTGTAATACTGCAGGTTGTGCGGGCCCAATCAATGTCCTGCAGCTAATGCATAGATGGAGGAGATAGGAAGTGTAATACTAGGCTCCATAGTATACAGTGAATACGTTTTGAGGACATGGGGATAAGGGGATGCTACAGTCTATACATGTGTCATTTGAGCAGCTTAACACTGAGAAGTGTATTTATGCTGAGTTTCTGTTTTGGTGTGTATGTGGCATTAAAGTGTGTGTATATATATATATATATATATATATATATATATATATATATATATATATATATAAGGAGGCCTACTCCCATTGATACATATGATATGTTGCTTGTGCAGCTGAACAGTGAACAATGTGTTAATGCAGAGTTTGTGTGTAGAGTTGTAAGCTTTGTGTATGTTACGTGTAAGCACTCTGTCTGTGTCCCCGTCCAGGATGTCCCCACTAAGCTGGTGGCGAAGGCGGTTCCTCTGCCCATGACGGTGAGGGGTCACTGGTTCCTCAGCCCGCGTACAGAGTACACTGTGGCCGTCCAGACAGCTTCCAAACAGACCGACGGAGACTACGCTGTGTCAGAGTGGAGCGAGATCATAGAGTTCACCACCGCCGGTGAGGCAAGGGGCAAGGAAACAAATAGATAGATATCTCCCTAAAACCTTCTGCCTTTAATACGATGGACATGCTATATTCTCTCTTATATTTGTCTAATGGCTAATCCGAACCCCTGTTTCCAGATTATTCCACGGTGCATCTAACCCAACTGCTGGAGAAGGCTGAGGTCATCGCAGGGAGGATGCTGCGCTTCTCTGTGTTCTACAGGAACCAGAACAAAGAGTACTTTGACCAGGCCAGGTACGTATGTCTGCACAACAACCCGCACATTTATTCTGATGGTATGATACTGTATGTAGACATTTTCAAGCGGAATCACGTAATATGGAGATAAATAGGGCTGCACATTATCTTTGCTAATACCGCCTTCCCTTTCAACTGAAATTGTCATATGCTTTCTTCAAAGCTCAAGGGAAAGGTTCCAGATGTTATGGTTTGAAGCATTTTTTATATGCTCAGATCTGCATGTGCAGGGGCCTCCCGAGTGGCACAGCGGTCTAAGGCACTGCATTCCAGTGTTTGAGGCGTCACTACAGAGCCAGGTTCGATCCCAGCCTGTGTCACAGCCAGCTGTGACCGGGAGACCCATGAGGCGGCGCACAATTGGCACAGTGTCGTCCAAGATAGGGGAGGGTTTGGCCGGGATTTCTTTGTCTCATCTCACTCTAGTGACTCCTTGTGGTGGGCTGAGCGCCTGCTAGCTGACCTTGGTCGCCAGCTGGCTTCCTGGTTAAGCAAGCAGTGTGTCAAGAAGCTGTGCAGCTTGGCAGGGTTATGTTTCGGAGGAACCATGGCTTTCGACCTTCACGTCTGCCAAGTCCGTAGGGGAGTTGCAGTAATGGACAAGACCGTAACTACCAATTGGGGTCGAAGTACAACAACAAAAAATATCTGCATGTGTAGGGCTAGTTGTGTATTTGGGGAGTTGGGGATGGGCAACTGGCAGCCCCCCCTTTTGTAGGCCCGTGGATCAATACCCCTCCCCCAAAAATGGTACAATTTAAATTTGATTGTGAATCAGCAGTTTTCTTATTGTTATGTCACTGACAGTCACTCAATTAGCCCATGTCAGCAAATCCATTTTTGATTGGCAAGTTAGTTTAGCCATACTGTATATCTAAACTTGTAGTAATCATGTTCGAATTACCGACCAGGGGCCCCCATTGATTTTTTTAGTTACTGTCACTCAGATATCATATTAAAAACTGCAAAATGAGTAGAACTGCATGAAATTAGTTATAAAGTTGCAAAATCTTCTCTCCTCCCCATGGAAAAATGCATAGAATTGCAGGAAATTAACTTTTCCTCTCCTCTGTTAAGAGGGGGGCCGCTAAAATGTTTTGCTTGCAAGGTCCCCAAAAGGCTCAGGCCGGCTCTGACTGCATGTGTGGGTATGGATGTGGGTATGCAGACCCGCGAGCCACTGTGGCCCCTCACGATGAGTTCTGATTTTTTGTGGCCCCCATTAAAGTTGCCCAAGCTCAACAGAAGGGTATTATTGCAAAAAAAAGTGTTGGCAGAAATCGTATTAGTTCTCCAAATCCATTCAAAACTCTGCTACATTGCATTATACAAAAAGTAAAGTACCCGGGTTAGCAGATTATAGTTCAGTAACATAACAGTTCTGAAATCTATTTACTTGTAGTTTTTTCTGCATTCTTAACTAGAAGAGTAACATGGTCACAAAACCTCCAAATTACTATTTTACAAAACAGCAGCTTACACAAGTATAAAAGTTTTTTTTCAAGTTTTCCATTTACGCATATGCTGGAACAAATTACCTTCCCAATGACCACATGCATTGGATTTTTCCAAATAATTTCAAACCTACCACTGTAATTGCTGGAATAAATTAAGAAAAAGTATTGTGCTCGGAGAAGCAAAGCCTTTTAAAGTGTATTCTGAAGAAAGAGGAATCGGAGTGTGTAGCAAACACCTGGCAGACTAACATGACTGGAAAGCAAGATGGAGAGACACGGAGTGAACGAGACCGAGAGGGGATGAGGGTGTTGTGTTTTAAAATGTTTGCTGATGTGTCTTAAGCGATTATGTATTTTTTTGGAGGGGGGAGATAAGAGATCTTTCTGTTCTCTAGTTTTATCTTCTCTTATTTTCATTTCTCTGCTGTGTAGCATGGTGAAGGACCGTAAAATGAGGCCTTTGCTATGATGACCTGGGTGGGACCTGAATAATTTGATAATTACCATGACAGAGACAATTATGGTTATCATGATAACCTTTTAAAGTGTTACCAATGTAATTACACCAATAACTGAAGCATTTGGAGCGCAGATTTGCATCATAGGAGATCTGACTGCCAATTTATACGTTCCTCAGAAGCACTGTGCTTTTTTTCAAGTTTCTGCTATTAATTTGTTGGCATCCAGAGATCTTTCCGAAAACAATACGTGTGTCTGTTGTTTTTTTCTGAGTTCTGTCTAGTGCAACGGAAGGTGTCTGTTTACCAAGCAGAAAACTGAGGAGCAATTTGCATTAACTAGGGGCTGGATTCTATCCGTATCACGGATGTGTCGTGGAAGATCTGTGTTCAAATGTAAAGGTATTGTTAATTGAGCTGACATATGCAGTGTTTACTGTGAATGCGGTATCCGCGAACGCAGGAACATTGCCTTTTGTTAAATGGGATTTATCTGTTAATTGAATGATTACAATATTCCACCCTGAAACATATAATTGTATGGAATTGATTAGAATGTATGAAATCATAATCAATAAATGTGTAGTCCTAGTCAGAATTAGGGTAAAACAATATAGCTAATGGTATTTTAGACACAGACTGTCTGAACAAAATTCGGTGCCGACCTGACTAGAGGTTTGGGAGAGAACGAGGAGTACGTCTCAAGGTCAAGGTCTCCCTAATCTCTGTCGGCTGGGTAGTGAGACAGTATGTGCGTAGGATACCTTCTGTTTGTGTGTATGTATGTGCATAGGATATCTTCTGTTTGTGTGTATGTATGTGCATAGGATATCTTCTGTTTGTGTGTATGTATGTGCGTAGGATATCTTCTGTTTGTGTGTATGTATGTGCGTAGGATACCTTCTGTTTGTGTGTATGTATGTGCGTAGGATATCTACTGTTTGTGTGTATGTATGTGCGTAGGATATCTACTGTTTGTGTGTATGTATGTGCGTAGGATACCTTCTGTTTGTGTGTATGTATGTGCATAGGATATCTTCTGTTTGTGTGTATGTATGTGCATAGGATATCTACTGTTTGTGTGTATGTATGTGCGTAGGATATCTACTGTTTGTGTGTATGTATGTGCATAGGATATCTTCTGTTTGTGTGTATGTATGTGCATAGGATATCTTCTGTTTGTGTGTATGTATGTGCGTAGGATACCTTCTGTTTGTGTGTATGTATGTGCGTAGGATATCTACTGTTTGTGTGTATGTATGTGCATAGGATATCTTCTGTTTGTGTGTATGTATGTGCATAGGATATCTACTGTTTGTGTGTATGTATGTGCATAGGATATCTTCTGTTTGTGTGTATGTATGTGCATAGGATACCTTCTGTTTGTGTGTATGTATGTGCATAGGATACCTTCTGTTTGTGTGTTTGTATGTGCATAGGATATCTACTGTTTGTGTGTATGTATGTGCATAGGATATCTTCTGTTTGTGTGTGTGTATGTGCGTAGGATATCTACTGTTTGTGTGTATGTATGTGCATAGGATATCTTCTGTTTGTGTGTATGTATGTGCATAGGATATCTTCTGTTTGTGTGTATGTATGTGCGTAGGATATCTTCTGTTTGTGTGTATGTATGTGCATAGGATACCTTCTGTTTGTGTGTATGTATGTGCATAGGATACCTTCTGTTTGTGTGTTTGTATGTGCATAGGATATCTACTGTTTGTGTGTATGTATGTGCGTAGGATACCTTCTGTTTGTGTGTATGTATGTGCATAGGATATCTTCTGTTTGTGTGTATGTATGTGCATAGGATATCTTCTGTTTGTGTGTATGTATGTGCGTAGGATATCTACTGTTTGTGTGTATGTATGTGCGTAGGATATCTTCTGTTTGTGTGTATGTATGTGCGTAGGATATCTTCTGTTTGTGTGTATGTATGTGCGTAGGATATCTTCTGTTTGTGTGTATGTATGTGCATAGGATATCTTCTGTTTGTGTGTATGTATGTGCATAGGATACCTTCTGTTTGTGTGTATGTATGTGCATAGGATACCTTCTGTTTGTGTGTTTGTATGTGCATAGGATATCTACTGTTTGTGTGTATGTATGTGCGTAGGATACCTTCTGTTTGTGTGTATGTATGTGCATAGGATATCTTCTGTTTGTGTGTATGTATGTGCATAGGATATCTTCTGTTTGTGTGTATGTATGTGCGTAGGATATCTACTGTTTGTGTGTATGTATGTGCGTAGGATATCTTCTGTTTGTGTGTATGTATGTGCGTAGGATATCTTCTGTTTGTGTGTATGTATGTGCGTAGGATATCTTCTGTTTGTGTGTATGTATGTGCATAGGATATCTTCTGTTTGTGTGTATGTATGTGCATAGGATACCTTCTGTTTGTGTGTGTAAAGGTGTAAAGGTATTGTTAATTGAGCTGACATATGCAGTGTTTACTGTGAATGCGGTATCCGCGAACGCAGGAACATTGCCTTTTGTTAAATGGGATTTATCTGTTAATTGAATGATTAAAATATTCCACCCTGAAACATATAATTGTATGGAATTGATTAGAATGTATGAAATCATAATCAATAAATGTGTAGTCCTAGTCAGAATTAGGGTAAAACAATATAGCTAATGGTATTTTAGACACAGACTGTCTGAACAAAATTCGGTGCCGACCTGACTAGAGGTTTGGGAGAGAACGAGGAGTACGTCTCAAGGTCAAGGTCTCCCTAATCTCTGTCGGCTGGGTAGTGAGACAGTATGTGCGTAGGATTGGGATTGGAAATTCTCGTGACACCTTTAAATCTAAATTGAGCTATAACGCAGATCTTCCGTGATACTTCTGTGATAACAATTGAATTCAGCCCTAGATTACATTTATTAGGGGCTCGATTCAATCCGTTGTGCTGAAGATCTGAGCTACAGTGAGATATACATTTTAAGAAGACTGCATTCGGTAAACACAGCATATGTCAGCTTAAATCTGAATCTTAAATTACCATGAAATTTCAATCTCGCTAGAAACACTGAATTTTTTATGATATGGACTGAATCGAGCCCTAGATCTGTATTTTTACTCATTGTTTCCGAAATGGAGCCTTTCTGAGAACTTGTTTGCATTGTCAATGCCTGGTTGTAATTGATGATGCATTGTAATCTATAGTATAGTGAATACTCAGACAGTTGTCCATGTTTCCTCTCCAGGGAGGTGCATGGGAACCGCATGCTGCCAGCAGTGAAGGACAACAGTGGAAGCCACGGCTCACCTATCAGCGGAAAGCTGGAGGGCCTCTACTTCAGCTGCAACACAGAGTTCAACACAGGCAAGCCCCCCCAGGATTCCCCCTACGGCCGCACACGCTTTGAGATCCAGGCTGAGACCCTGTTCAACCCCAAGACTAACCTCTACTTCGGGGACTTCTACTGCATGTACACGGCCTACCACTACGTCATACTGGTGCTGGCCCCACAGGGCTCGCCCGGCGATGACTTCTGCAAGGCAAGGCTGCAAGCGCTCGACGTCACCAACAACCACTTCCTGACGTGCACGCTGGACGAGGAGGCGGGCGACGGGGCGCTGGTGTTCCGGCACGCCCAGGATGTGATCCTGGAGGTGATTTACACGGATCCCGTGGACCTGGCACTGGGCACGGTGGCAGAGATCAGCGGGCACCAGCTTATGAGCCTTTCTACTGTCAACGCCAAGAAGGACCCCAGCTGCAAGACCTGCAACATCAGCGTGGGACGCTAGTGGGAGACTGGACTGGACCTGTGCTACACACACATGCAAACCCAACCTTTACACACCTCTATATCCACAAAGAACCACCCTCCCAAAAGAAGAACAGTGCAAAAGAGGGACCCAGACTGTGAAAGAAATGTAACAGGGTGCGGTGCTAGAATTCACAATCCAATAGCATACACACACAAACATACACATAAACAAAACACATCATCCATAACCCTTTACATCCTCCAAGGACCACCCTCCCAAAAGTGTGGAACTCTTTTCCAGCCTCCCGCCAACCCCATCAGAAGAGAAACAATGCAAAAGAGGGAGGAGCCCCAACTGAAAGATCTACAGCTTAAGTGTGGGACCCCAACAACTTTGTCAGCATCATCCAAACCGGCTAGCCAACACTGGTCAATTAACTGACTGATCCCTTTAAATGTTCTAACCAAACATTCATTGTTGCCTGCATTTATTCACACAGCTTTTCTCATAGATATCTCCTTCTCCCTTTGACCTTTTCTGTTCACTTCAGTCCAGGTAGACAGGTGGTTGTGTTCCTCTTTTTCTGTCTCTTCTGGAAGGTGTTAGTTTGGTCCAAGTTACTCCATACCTCCCTCCCTCTATTGGCAGAGACTGGTACTAATTTAGGGCTGCAGTGTCATCATCTTTATGCCAAAGGTATCACAAGTGGAAATAACTTGCTGTAGAATAACAATACTAATGCAACAGCCACTAAAAAGCAAATGAACTCTGAGATCAACTTGGTAATTACTACTTGGTAACCTTTAAGAGCATGATGCTGTCAACTGCAATGTTCTGTTTTATTTATTCTAGTTATAAGGAAACCATAGACTGTTTAGCAAAGTAAGTGTGAAAATATTTATTTTTTACTGATATATATAGAAACCAGAAGTGCACAATGTCAAGAGATCTGATCATAGTAAAGAATGGCATGTTGGGATGAAAAACACATTTGACTGCAGGAGTAACTTGCCCTATGCCAACATTCACACATTTTTTTTTTCAAGGTAATGTATAACTTGAATTTCCACAATGCATCATGTCAACTATTAACTAATACATATCATAGTACAAAGTGGGACTAAAAACTGATTGACATACACAAGTATTCTACAGGATTGTCAGATTGTATATTTGGATGACATATCCTCCTTGCCAAGATTGCACTTTTCAAAGTGCCACATTTGAACATAGTACACCACCTGTTATACCGAGAATAGTTTTGCGAGAAGAAAATGCAAGTAACAATAGTGCATAAAATAGCTTAGAAATTGATAACACGTATCTAACATCAACTGTGCTATATTTGTTCTCTTTGCTTCCTTAAAATTTAACTGTTACACTCGCTACATCAGTTGCATAAAATATTATAATTCCATCAGTTGCATAAAATATCATTTGTTATCATAACTAACAAAGTACTTGTTATGGGACAAAAAATTGTTGGATGTTGCCCAGCAACTCATGTATCATCTTGCCATCACTCTTAACCAAAGTGAGAGTCAGTCAACATCAAAGTAATTTAAAGTGCATCACCATGTAACCATGGCATGAAACATGACAAGAAGTACCGGTATTTCACTTTGAAAATTGTTCAGAAACTAAAGGTCCTATAAATGAGTAAAAAAGTGTTTCAAAATAAAAGTCCCACTGTGAAGGAAGCTTAGACAGTCTTCTAAGTATCCTGTTTACTGAGCAGGGCTTCCAGTAAGTGGAGTTTAGCTTTTAGGTTCTTGTACTCGCAGTACTCCTCTGCCATGGGCCCGCGGTCCTCTTTCTGGGCATTCCTTTAAAGACGAGGAAGAGAAACATACTAACTTAATATTTTAGACAAGCTGCAGCTTCCTTTACTGGTATAGTCCTTGTGTTGCCTTATTCAGATAACATTGTACAGTGAGTATTGTAATTAAAGCATTGTATTTTAGGGCTCTATTCAATCTGCATCACGGAAATTCAGCTTTACAGCGTGATTGAAATTTAAAGGCAATGTTCCCACTTAGGTGGAGAATGCATTCATGGTAAACGCTGCTTATGTCGGCTCAATCGGAAATGAACTTTACATTTCTATTGGGGAATCCGTAATGCTTCAGTGTTACAGATTGATTTGAGCCATACATAAAAAAAACAGCTACATGTGCAAAATATGTGTGTACTGTAGTTCAGAGCAGTTGTCTATTTCTCTGTCTCTCTCCTAAGTACTTCTTTGTGTCGTATTAACGTGAGTGTGCATCGCGCTGTTGTATCATTCTGCTGAATTCTTTTGGTGGATGTTTTATTTGATTTTTCACAAGGCATTGTTGAACTATGGATACCAAATGTTCCAGTTTGTTAAAAGAAAATTAAAGAAAAAGCAAACGGTGAAGTGTAACGAGTCTTACCTGTCGGTCTGTGTGTAGAAGTGGTCCTCAAAGTCTCTGAGTACTGAACGGAGTCTCTTCTTCTCTGCTCGTGTCACCCTCAGCTGCTCCAGTAACTCTGATCTACAGTACAGTAGGAGGGGTCACAGAGAGGAGTGAGACAAGAATACATACAGCAAGGCCTCACTCCAAAATTCATCTCTATGCACTAGCAAGAGAAGTGAACCAGGGGAATACCTTGATGCCTCGTGCAGTGTTGCTGTGGTGACGCTGGGTGGATGTAGACTTTTGATCTCCTCCAGAGGCGACACGACATTATGCGACTCTTCTGACTCTTCTGAAGACACACAGTGCAACGCTGTATGAGGTAGCCAGGGGCTGTCCTTCACATACTCTTCATCAGAACACTCCTCTTCCTCCTGTAGGGAATCAGAGCACAGAGACTGTAAAATAATAGTGAAGACATCAAAACTATGAAATAACAAATGTGGAATTATGTAGTAACCAACAAGTGATAAACAAATTCTTCAAAGTAGCCACCCTTTGCCTGATGACAGCTTTGCACACTCTTGGCATTCTCTCAACCAGCTTCACGGGGTAGTCACCTGGAATCTATTTCAATTAACACGTGTGCCTTGTTAAGTTAATTTGTGGAATTTATTTTCTTCTTAATATATTTGAGCCAATCTGTTGTGTTGTGACAAGGTAGGGGTGGTATACAGAAGATAGCCATATTTGGTAAAAGACCAAGTCCATATTATGGCAAGAACAGCTCAAATAAGCAAACAGAAATGACAGTCTATCATTACTTTAAGACATAAAGGTCAGTCAATTTCAAGAACTTTGAAAGTTTCAAGTGCAGTTGCTAAAACCATCAAGCACTATGATGAAACTGGCTCTCATGAGGACTGCCACAGGAAAGGAAAACCCAGAGTTACCTCTGCTGAAGAGGATAAGTTCATTAGAGAGTTTCCAGCCTCAGAAATTGCAGCCCAAAAAAATGCTTCAAAGAGTTCAAGTAACAGACACATCTCAACATCAACTGTTCAGAGGAGACTGTGTGAATCAGGCCTTCATGGTTGAAGAAACCACGACTAAAGGACACCAATAAGAAGTAGAGACTTGCTTGCGTTAAGAAACATGAGCAATGGATATTACACTGGTGGAAATCTGTCCTTTGGTCTGAGATGTTTAGTTCCAACCACCATTTGTGTCTTTGTGAGACACAGGTGAATGCATGTCTTTGTGAGATGCAGGTGAACGCAGGTGAACGAGTAGGTGAAAGAATGATCTCCGCATATGTAGTTCCCACCGTGAAGCATGGAGAAGGAGGTGTGAGGGTGTGGGATGCTTTGTGGTGACACTGTCTGATTTATTTAGAATTCACGGTACACTTAACCAGCATGGCTACCACAGCATTCTGCAGCAATATACCATCCCATCTGGCTTGGGTTTAGTGGGACACCTCAGGGTGTGTAAGGGATATTTGACCACGAAGGAGAGTGATGGAGTGCTGCATCAGATGACCTAGCCTCCACAATCACCCAACCTCAACCCAATTGAGATGGTTTGGGATGAGTTGGTGTGTCCAAACTTAACTGGTACTGTATATAATTTTGTATTTAAAAAAAAATACAAAAATTCCCAAAAGTGGAGCACTGGGCCTTTATTATTCCTGTATAAGGGGACCGATATAGCCTTCTATAGCATAGCCCAAATGTAAAACACAGCAATATATCTCAGTTTATTCCATAAATCGTGAATGCATTGGATTGCAATGCTGGTGCTGTAAATTAATCTAGTCCAGTTTAATGAATTACAGTGTAGACTAATCCAAGTGTAAACTACGACAATGTACATAGAGAAGAATGCTAAAATGTTTTTTAATTTTTTTATTTTTTTATTTCACCTTTATTTAACCAGGTAGACAAGGTGAGAACAAGTTCTCATTTACAATTGCGACCCGGCCAAGATAAAGCAAAGCAGTTCGACACATACAACGAGTTACACATGGAGTAAAACAAACATACAGTCAATAATACAGTAGAAACAAGTCTATATATGATGTGAGCAAATGAGGTGAGATAAGGGAGGTAAAGGCAAAAAAAGGCCATGGTGGTAAAGTAAATACAATATAGCAAGTAAAACACTGGAATGGTAGATTTGCAGTGGAAGAATGTGCAAAGTAAAAATAAAAATAATGGGGTGCAAAGGAGCAAAATAAATCAATCAATCAAATCAAATAAATACAGTAGGGAAAGAGGTAGTTGTTTGGGCTAAATTATAGGTGGGCTATGTACAGGTGCAGTAATCTGTGAGCTGCTCTGACAGCTGGTGCTTAAAGCTAGTGAGGGAGATAAGTGTTTCCAGTTTCAGAGATTTTTGTAGTTCGTTCCAGTCATTGGCAGCAGATAACTGGAAGGAGAGGCTGCCAAAGAAAGAATTGGTTTTGGTGGTGACCAGTGAAATATACCTGCTGGAGCGCGTGCTACAGGTGGGTGATGCTATGGTCACCAGCGAGCTGAGCTAAGGGGAGACTTGTAGATGACATGGAGCCAGTGGGTTTGGCGACGAGTATAAAGCAAGGGCCAGCCAACTACAGCATACAGGTCGCAATGGTGGGTAGTATATGGGGCTTTAGTGACAAAACAGATGGCACTGTGATAGACTGCATCCAAGTAAGAGCTGTCCAGAGTAGTGATGTTGGACAGGCGGGCAGGTGCAGGCAGCGATCGGTTGAAGAGCATGCATTTAGTTTTACTTGTATTTAAGAGCAATTGGAGGCCACGGAAGGAGAGTTGTATGGCATTGAAGCTTGCCTGAAGGGTTGTTAACACAGTGTCCAAAGAAGGGCCAGAAGTATACAGAATGGTGTCGTCTGCGTAGAGGTGGATCAGAGACTCACCATGTCATGTTATGTCTTGTCCCTGTGCTTTCTCTTCTCTTCGTTTCCCCCTGCTGGTCGTATTAGGTTACTATCTCTCTCTCTCTCTATCGTTCCGTTCCTGCTCCCAGCTGTTCCCCATTCTCCTAACGACCTCGTTTACTCTCTCACACCTGTCTCCTCTTTTGTCCTCTGATTAAGTCTCTATTTCTCTCTCTGTTTCTGCTTCTGTCCTTGTCGGATTCTTGTTTGCTTTGCCCTTGTCCCGTCCTGTCGTAATCTGCCTCTTCATCAGATGCTGCGTGTGAGCAGGTGTCTCTGTCCTCTACGGCCCGCGCCTACCCAGAGGGACCTGCAGTCTGTTGCCGCTAGCCCTGCAATTCTCCTCTACTACTAGAAGGAGGACTCTCCTGCAAAGATTGAGGATTTATGTTTTCCCTGTTTGGACATTAAAAGACTCTGTTTCTGTTGAATCGCTGTTGGGTCCTCACTCACCTGCATAACAGAAGAATCCGACCAAGAATGGACCCAGCGACTTCGGATCCTCTCTACTCAGCCGTCGAGATCCAGGGAGCGATGCTAGGCAGACACGAGCAGGAATTGTCTGCTGCTCGACATCCTGTTGAGACCCTGGCCGCCCAAGTCTCCGCCCTCTCGAAACATATTATTTGTCTGTAGCTCTCGACGCCGGTACCGTAGTCCCTTCCTCCTCTCCCGCCGGAGCGTGGGTTTTTTTTGTTAAGAAAAAGGACGGGACCCTGCGCCCCTGCGTGGATTATTGAGGGCTGAATGACATAACGGTTAAGAATCGTTATCCGCTTCCCCTTATGTCTTCAGCCTTCGAGATCCTGCAGGGAGCCAGGTTTTTCACTAAGTTGGACCTTCGTAACGCTTACCATCTCGTGCGCATCAGGGAGGGGGACGAGTGGAAAACGGCGTTTAACACTCCGTTAGGGCACTTTGAATACCGGGTTCTGCCGTTCGGTCTCGCTAACGCTCCAGCTGTCTTTCAGGCATTAGTGAATGATGTACTGAGAGACATGCTGAACATCTTTGTTTTCGTTTACCTTGACGATATCCTGATTTTTTTCACCGTCACTCCAGATTCATGTTCAGCACGTTCGACGTGTCCTCCAGCGCCTTTTAGAGAATTGTCTTTATGTGAAGGCTGAGAAGTGCGCTTTTCATGTCTCCTCCGTCACATTTCTCGGTTCTGTTATTTCCGCTGAAGGCATTCAGATGGATTCCGCTAAGGTCCAAGCTGTCAGTGATTGGCCCGTCCTAAGTCACGTGTCGAGCTGCAGCGCTTTCTCGGTTTCGCGAATTTCTATCGTCGTTTCATTCGTAATTTCGGTCAGGTGGCAGCTCCTCTCACAGCCCTTACTTCTGTCAAGACGTGCTTTAAGTGGTCCGTTTCCGCCCAGGGAGCTTTTGATCTCCTCAAGAAGCGTTTTACATCCGCTCCTATCCTTGTTACACCTGACGTCTCTAGACAGTTCATTGTCGAGGTTGACGCGTCAGAGGTGGGCGTGGGAGCCATTCTGTCCCAGCGCTCCCATTCTGACGATAAGGTCCATCCTTGCGCGTATTTTTTCTCATCGCCTGTCGCCGTCGGAACGTAACTATGATGTGGGAAACCGCGAACTGCTCGCCATCCGCTTAGCCCTAGGCGAATGGCGACAGTGGTTGGAGGGGGCGACCGTTCCTTTTGTCGTTTGGACTGACCATAAGAACCTTGAGTACATCCGTTCTGCCAAACGACTTAATGCGCGTCAGGCTCGTTGGGCGTTGTTTTTCGCTCGTTTCGAGTTCGTTATTTCTTATCGTCCGGGCTCAAAGAACACCAAGCCTGATGCTTTGTCCCGTCTCTTCAGTTCTTCAGTAGCCTCCACCGACCCCGAGGGGATTCTCCCTGAGGGGCGTGTTGTCGGGTTGACTGTCTGGGGAATTGAGAGGCAGGTAAAGCAAGCACTCACTCACACTCCGTCGCTGCGCGCTTGTCCTAGGAACCTTCTTTTCATTCCCGTTCCTACTCGTCTGGCCGTTCTTCAGTGGGCTCACTCTGCCAAGTTAGCCGGCCATCCCGGCGTTCGGGGTACGCTTGCTTCTATTCGCCAGCGTTTCTGGTGGCCCACTCAGGAGCGTGACACGCGTCGTTTCGTGGCTGCTTGTTTGGACTGCGCGCAGACTAAGTCCGGTAACTCTCCTCCTGCCGGCCGTCTCAGACCGCTTTCCATTCCCTCTCGACCGTGGTCTCACATCGCCTTAGACTTTATTACCGGTCTTCCTTCGTCAGCGGGGAAGACTGTTATTCTAACGGTTGTCGATAGGTTCTCTAAGGCGGCTCATTTTATTCCCCTCGCTAAGCTTCCTTCTGCTAAAGAGACGGCACAAATCATCATTGAGAATGTTTTCAGAATTCATGGCCTTCCGTCAGACGCCCGTTTCGGACAGGGGTCCATAATTCACATCTCAATTTTGGAGGGAGTTTTGCCGTTTGATTGGGGCTTCCGTCAGTCTCTCTTCCGGTTTTCACCCCCAGTCTAACGGTCAAGCAGAACGGGCCAATCAGACGATTGGTCGCATCTTACGCAGTCTTTCCTTTCGAAACCCTGCGTCTTGGGCAGAACAGCTCCCTGGGCAGAATACGCTCACAACTCGCTTCCTTCGTCTGCGACCGGGCTATCTCCTTTTCAGAGTAGCCTCGGGTACCAGCCTCCTCTGTTCTCGTCCCAGCTCGCCGAGTCCAGCGTCCCCTCCGCTCAGGCTTTTGTCCAACGTTGTGAGCGCACCTGGAAGAGGGTCAGGTCTGCACTTTTCCGTTATAGGGCGCAGACTGTGAGAGCCGCTAATAAGCGTAGGACTAAGAGTCCTAGGTATTGTCGCGGTCAGAGAGTATGGCTCTCCACTCGTAACCTTCCCCTTATGACAGCTTCTCGCAAGTTGACCCCACGGTTCATTGGTCCGTTCCGTATTTCTCAGGTCGTTAATCCTGTCGCAGTGCGACTTCTTCTTCCGCGACATCTTCGTCGCGTCCACCCGGTCTTCCATGTCTCCTGTGTCAAGCCTTTTCTTCGCGCCCCCGTTCGTCTCCCCCCGTCCTTGTCGAGGGCGCACCTATCTACAGGGTCCGGAAGATTATGGACATGCGTCCTCGGGGCCGTGGTCATCAGTACCTAGTGGATTGGGAGGTTACGGTCCTGAGGAAAGGAGTTGGGTTCCATCTCGGGACGTGCTGGACCGTTCGCTGATCGATGATTTCCTCCGTTGCCGCCAGGTTTCCTCCTCGAGTGCGCCAGGAGGCGCTCGGTGAGTGGGGGTACTGTCATGTTATGTCTTGTCCCTGTGCTTTCTCTTCTCTTCGTTTCCCCCTGCTGGTCGTATTAGGTTACTATCTCTCTCTCTCTCTATCGTTCCGTTCCTGCTCCCAGCTGTTCCCCATTCTCCTAACGACCTCGTTTACTCTCTCACACCTGTCTCCTCTTTTGCCCTCTGATTAAGTCTCTATTTCTCTCTCTGTTTCTGCTTCTGTCCTTGTCGGATTCTTGTTTGCTTTGCCCTTGTCCCGTCCTGTCGTAATCTGCCTCTTCATCAGATGCTGCGTGTGAGCAGGTGTCTCTGTCCTCTACGGCCCGCGCCTACCCAGAGGGACCTGCAGTCTGTTGCCGCTAGCCCTGCAATTCTCCTCTACTACTAGAAGGAGGACTCTCCTGCAAAGATAGAGGATGTATGTTTTCCCTGTTTGGACATCTCCTGTAAAGATTGAGGATTTATGTTTTCCCTGTTTGGACATTAAAAGACTCTGTTTCTGTTGAATCGCTGTTGGGTCCTCACTCACCTGCATAACACACCAATGAAGCGTCATCATTGATGTATACAGAGAAGAGAGTCGGTCCAAGAATTGAACCCTGTGGCAACCCCATAGAGACTGCCAGAGGTCCGGACAGCAGACCCTCTGATTTGACACACTGAACTCTTTCAGAGAAGTAGTTGGTGAACCAGGCGAGGCAATCATTTGAGAAACAGGTTCTCCTTTACCCATACCGATATATCCAAGATGGCGTAGCAGTCAGACGTCTTGTCGTGTCGTGTCCCTTGTATATATCGTTTTTTATTTATTTTTTACATATTTTCTTCTCATATTTTTAAAAACATTTTGTTAAACCTCAACATCTAAATATTCTCCTGCAACCCGCCTCACCCAATGTAGCGTGGATCTGCTTTTTTTTCTAAAGTATTTATATTTACTTCGGATCCGGAACCCCTCAACTGAAGCTAGCCAGCTAACTACCAGCTATCAGTCAGCAAACCATTGCTAGCGGTCATCAGCTAACCTTTAGCTCGGAAAGCTCTCGCCAGTTCGAACAACGCGACTCTAACCAGAGCTTAACGGACCTATTATTTTTATCCCCGGATTCCCACCGCAAACGGAACATTTTCATCTGGATCTTCACAACTAGCTAACTAGCTAACCGCAACCTCGGATGACTACTGTTTCCATCCACTTAGCTTGAAGCTAGCCCGGCCAGAGCTCCTGTGCTACCACCAAAGCATACTCCTGGGCTACAATATCCGGACCCACGACCGGTCTATCGATGTCACCGCATGAAGAGGCATAAACAGACTTAACCCCATCGCGACGTCCCCCAAAGGCTAACTTTCTAGCCTTTGCTATCTGCTTGCTTGCGTGCTGTTGTTGTGCTAGCTGATTAGCTGTTGTTGTCTCACCTACTGTTTTAGCTAGCTCTCCCAATCAACACCTGTGATTACTGTATGCCTCGCTGTATGTCTCTCTCAAATGTCAATATGCCTTGTATACTGTTGTTCAGGTTAGTTATCATTGTTTTAGTTTACAATGGAGCCCCTAGTTCCACTCTTCATACCCCTGATACCTCCTTTGTCCCACCTCCCACACATGCGGTGACCTCAGCCATTACAACCAGCATGTCCAGAGATGCCTTCTCTCTTATCATCACCCAGTGCCTGGGCTTACCTCCGCTGTATCCACACCCCACCATACCCCTGTCTGCGCATTATGCCCTGAATATATTCTACCATGCCCAGAAATCTGCTCCTTTTATTCTTTGTCCCCAACGCTCTAGGCGACCAGTTTTGATAGCCTTTAGCCGCACCCTCATACTACTCCTCCTCTGTTCCGCGGGGGATGTGGAGGTAAACCCAGGCCCTGCATGTCCCCAGGCACCCTCATTTGTTGACTTCTGTGATCGAAAAAGCCTTGGTTTCATGCATGTCAACATCAGAAGCCTCCTCCCTAAGTTTGCTTTACTCACTGCTTTAGCACACTCTGCTAACCCTGATGTCCTTGCCGTGTCTGAATCCTGGCTCAGGAAGGCCACCAAAAATTCTGAGATTTCCATACCCAACTATAACATTTTCCGTCAAGATATAACTGCTAAAGGGGGAGGAGTTGCAGTCTACTGCAGAGATAGCCTGCAAAGTAATGTTATACTTTCCAGGTCCATACGCAAACAGTTTGAACTACTAATTTTAAAAATGACTCTCTCCAGAAATAAGTCTCTAACTGTTGCCGCCTGCTACCGACCCCCCTCAGCTCCCAGCTGTGCCCTGGACACCATTTGTGAATTGATCACCTAACCTAAATTTGTGAATTGATCGCCTGACCTAAACTGGGATATGCTTAACACCCCGGGAGTCCTACAATCTAAGCTAGATACCCTCAATCTCACACAAATCATCAAGGAACCCACCAGGTACAACCCTAAATCTGTAAACAAGGGCACCCTCATAGATGTCATCCTGACCAACTGGCCCTCCAAATACACCTCCGCTGTCTTCAACCAGGATCTCAGCGATCACTGCCTCATTGCCTGTATCCGCTACGGCTCCGCAGTCAAACGACCACCCCTCATCACTGTCAAACGCTCCCTAAAACACTTCTGTGAGCAGGCCTTTCTAATCGACCTGGCCCGGGTATCCTGGAAGGATATTGACCTCATCCCGTCAGTTGAGGATGCCTGGTCATTTTTTTAAAGTAACTTCCTCACCATTTTAGATAAGCATGCTCCGTTCAAAAAATGCAGAACTAAGAACAGATATAGCCCTTGGTTCACTCCAGACCTGACTGCCCTCGACCAGCACAAAAACATCCTGTGGCGGACTGCAATAGCATCGAATAGTCCCCGCGATATGCAACTGTTCAGGGAAGTCAGGAACCAATACACGCAGTCAGTCAGGAAAGCAAAGGCCAGCTTCTTCAGGCAGAAATTTGCATCCTGTAGCTCTAACTCCAAAAAGTTCTGGGACACTGTGAAGTCCATGGAGAACAAGAGCACCTCCGCCCAGCTGCCCACTGCACTGAGGCTAGGTAACACGGTCACCACCGATAAATCCATGATTATCGAAAACTTCAACAAGCATTTCTCAACGGCTGGCCATGCCTTCCTCCTGGCTACTCCAACCTCGGCCAACAGCTCCGTCCCCCCCGCAGCTACTCGCCCAAGCCTCTCCAGGTTCTCCTTTACCCAAATCCAGATAGCATATGTTCTGAAAGAGCTGCAAAACCTGGACCCGTACAAATCAGCTGGGCTTGACAATCTGGACCCTCTATTTCTGAAACTATCCGCCGCCATTGTCGAAACCCCTATTACCAGCCTGTTCAACCTCTCTTTCATATCGTCTGAGATCCCCAAGGATTGGAAAGCTGCCGCAGTCATCCCCCTCTTCAAAGGGGGAGACACCCTGGACCCAAACTGTTACAGACCTATATCCATCCTGCCCTGCCTATCTAAGGTCTTCGAAAGCCAAGTCAACAAACAGGTCACTGACCATCTCGAATCCCACCGTACCTTCTCCGCTGTGCAATCTGGTTTCCGAGCCGGTCACGGGTGCACCTCAGCCCCGCTCAAGGTACTAAACGATATCATAACCGCCATCGATAAAAGACAGTACTGTGCAGCCGTCTTCATCGACCTTGCTAAGGCTTTCGACTCTGTCAATCACCATATTCTTATCGGCAGATAAGCCTCGGTTAGCCTCGGTTTTTCAGTAGCCTCGGTTTTTCTGATGACTGCCTTGCCTGGTTCACCAACTACTTTGCAGACAGAGTTCAGTGTGTCAAATCGGAGGGCATGCTGTCCGGTCCTCTGGCAGTCTCTATGGGGGTGCCACAGGGTTCAATTCTCGGGCCGACTCTTTTCTCTGTATATATCAATGATGTTGCTCTTGCTGCGGGCGATTCCCTGATCCACCTCTACGCAGACGACACCATTCTGTATACTTCCGGCCCGTCCTTGGACACTGTGCTATCTAACCTCCAAACGAGCTTCATTGCCATACAACACTCCTTCCGTTGCCTCCAACTGCTCTTAAACGCTAGTAAAACCAAATGCATGCTTTTCAACCGTTCGCTGCCTTCTACGTCACTGTTTTTGCTTTGTCATTATGGGGTATTGTGTGTAGATTAATGGGGGGGGGGACTATTTAATCTAGTTTAGAATACGGCTGTAATGTAACAAAATGTGGAAAAAGTCAAGGAGCCTGAATACTTTCCAAATGCACTGTATCGTTCTGGGTTCTACTGCGCAAGAGCAGGTCGGTGGAGTTTTATGAACATCAAGGCAGACAGGTGATGATTTTTATTTTATTTTATATTCTGAAGTTGACAAGCCTCCAATGGGCCTCTGCATTGCACACATGTAGCCTACAGTTCTTCATCATTCACCAGAGAGAATACAGGGAAGATACCACAATTTACCTACCTGTAGGGTGCTACAGCCTAGATCTTTATTTGGTTTGTCATTCTATAATTTTCATGCAATTTTTGTGGTAAATAAATATAATTTATTTTAGAGTTGATGAGAATACATTTTTCTGTGTATTCTCAAATTGAATAAAACTAGGGAGCTCCCCCAGCACTACACACCTGATTACATGTGAAGTTAAGCCACATCTCCTCACACAGCCCCATCCCCAAACTACTTGCGTGTGTGTGTGTGTGTGTGTGTGTGTGTGTGTGTGTGTGTGTGTGTGTGTGAGAGAGAGACTTACTATTGTGGTGATGAAAGGGATGGTGGTGGAGGAACACAGGAGCTGCTGTTTGACCTGGCGGTAGCGATCATAGAAGGGCTTCATCAGAGTCTTCTCCTGCCTGGTGCTCTGAAAACACACACACACACACACACACTAAAGAAATATGTATAATAATATTAAACATTACGGCTACTCATTCAGAAGCTACACTAAAATAGACATTTACAAGGCACACTGGGCAGTCTTACCGGTCGTCCATGCAGGCTCTCAAAGTGGAGCAGACACTTCTGCAGGGTGACCTTCTCCACAGCTATCTGAGCCGGAGTCATCTCCTGGACCAGGAGCCAACCAGTGGCAATACAGTCAGACACAAGGCCAAACCAAAGAGTAATAGACCACAGCAGAGTTACACTGACAGTATAACACACTCAACTAATCAAGAGTAATCTTGGTTTGAGAATAGGTCCTTTCATAACTATGTACATTTCCATCGCATTACCTGGTCATTTTTGATGTGTCGTTTTACCTTGATGTTATCTGGCAGTCCCTCCTGTCGTTTCTCCATCATTCTCTTGTTCAGGCTATCGACAGTCTCCTTCAGTGAGGGTTTGTTGTTACTGTTCTGGTAGTGCTCCATCGCCCCCTGGGGGTCTCTGGTGGACCTGCATGTAGCTGTGTTCCGTCCTCTCTGCTGCTCCCTGAGCCCATCCACACACTGTTTCAGCTTCAGCTCTACACATACACAGAGGTTCCATTTGACAATATAGAACACTCATACAAATATCAATATAGATTCAGAATACATGTCCCTCCTCCTGAAATATATACATTTTTTAATGGCATAAATAATTATGAACATTTCCTTACAAATAATAATGATACATTATACAGATGGTGTCTTGGTGTTACATTCTTTCACTTCAGCAGCAGTTCACATGGGGTTTTTGAAATGCATCTGATTGCAACAAGTCAAGGTCTTACCTTTCAGCTGCTTGCGAGACTTAGTGAGGTCTCGCATCAGTCTAGATATTTCTGGGTGGGCAGTCTTATCATTGTATGCTGGCTGCCACAGAAAAACAACACAAACTCATGAATATATGACACATAGAAAGAGGTATATTCATATATGGCTAAATATATCCTATCATTATTATCAGTCCATAAACACTAGGTGGAGCTACACTAAACTCATGTGTTCTATTGGAATGAGAACTACAGCACTAGAAAAGACAGGACTGTAATGTGTGAAAACATCCAGTAGGAGAACTCTTTGAATTGGATTATTCTGTTCCCAAACCATCAACTTTTTCCTAAGGCTGTGTGCAGCTGGTATTGGGCTGAGTTGGCACTTTAGAAAAGGAAACGGAAGTCGAGTCTGGTGAGAGAGAGAGCGGTTTGAACCAGTCTAAACTGGCTTGGAAGAGAGAGAGGAGATATGACTGTCTGTGGCCTTGATTCTTTGACTCATCAGGAGGAAATACATTCCTCCCACTGGGCACACCATGTTGTTTCAATGTGGATAATTGGGTAATATTTGGCTGAGACATGGATCAATGAGATTACAACCTATATTCACCCACTCAAAAAGACAGACAAAAGGTAGTTGAATTTACAATGTGTTATTGATTTGCTGATTTTTTCCATAAAGAACTTCAGTTGTGGCAAATCGGATAAGATAAAGATACATATTGTAAACATATAAACAGAAACAGCTTTAATATAAACAGACTGTCAGCTTTAATTTGAGGGTATTTTCATCCATCTCGGGTGAACCGTTTAGAAATTACAGCACGTTTTGTACACAGTCCTCCCATTTTAGGGGACCAAAAGTATTGGGAAAAATGCACTTATATCTATCTATCTGTATTAAACTAGTAAAAGGTTATGTATTTGGTCCCATATTCATAACACACAATGGCTTCATCAAGCTTGTGGATGCATTTGCTGTTTGTTTTGGTTGTGTTTCAGATTATTTTGTGCCCAATAGAAATGAATGGTAAAAAATGTATTGTGTCACTTTGGAGTCACTTTTATTGTAAATAAGAATATGTTTCTAAACACTTTTACATTCACGTGGATGCTACCATGATTACAGATAATCCTGAATGATTTGTGAATAATGATGAGTGAGGATGTTTAAACGCGCAAATATCATACACCCCCAAAAATGCTAACTTCCCCTTTTATTGTAACTGTGAAAGGTTAGCTACAGTATTTGTGATATGTTGGATTCACGTCTTCATCTCAAACAAAACTCTAAGCTTAAGAATAGGACTAAATCAAATCAAAAATATAAATGCACTTAAATCATGTTTGATTTGATTTAGTCCTACTCTTTAAGTTACATTTTTGGTTGGGATGGAGACGAGAATCAAACATATCATTTATTATTTTGTAGAAAAGCTGTAATTAAAGCCAGACTAGGTCAGTGGCATAGAACTGTCAAAGCAGAAGATCTCCTTCGAATGTTGATATTCGGTTGTGTTGACAACTAAACACAATTCAATATCACTAAATATAATTTCATTTGAAATCAACTAGAGTTTGAAACCCTAGGCCTGTTGTACTGTCTATTTTTAGTTGGGTTGAATTGAAACAATAGGTGTTGATGACTTTGCAAATGGTATCTATATAGGCCTAAATATGATCATTTATGATATATGTGCTATCATTTCATTTGCTCTGTTAAAACTACACTGGAATAACTTCGAAAGCAGCAATGAATCTATTTCATTTTTAAGTGGAGCTCTCTCAACATTTATTCTCACGATGGCACATAGGTAATAGTCTGTGAAAAATAGCTAAGCAGGGCTGTTCTTGGTTAAAAGGGTAGCTATAGATAGATTTTCCAGTAGGAGGTGCTGCCCACCCTATAGTTTTTTTCCCCCTGATAGTAGATATAACGTTGAAGATCTGACATTGTTTTAATGGTACAAATTCAACATATTTTATACAAGGGTTGTCTATGTTGAAATGTGGTTACCATGATGACATAATACTGTGATTAAAATTTCACCATCAAAACAACAGTTGAGGTTGATGACTTTTTTTCCAATCCAATGTATTTTCCACACAATATGTTGACAAATTATGTTGAAACAACCTTTCTCTGCAGTTTGTCCAGTGGGCTTTGTCTTTATGAGACACGGTGTATTAAAGCTCTCATCAGTCAAACCATGGATTTATTCAGAAACTAAAAGGTTGGCCTCTGGGTTATAATATGGTTGTAAATAAACGTTGATGTTTGATGGTTTTACTGTCTCACCCTGTAGTGTCTCTCTTGCTCAAAGCGCTCCTCAAAATGTCTGATCCTCTTCCTCAGGTTCTGGATGTGTCTGTTTAGCATTGTGACTGATGGGGTCTTGATAGCTCCCTCTGCTGGTTCAGTCCTGACTGTGTAATGAGCCCTGGTGAGGGAGGGAGAGCTAGAATGGTAAGTTTCCACATTTATCCATCACATACGCTTCCAAGACACACCCACTAATACACAACACACACTTAACACGCATAAACCTTGGACACACAAAGCTACATACTCTCTCCATCCGAATGCACACACAAAAACCGAACACAAACACACAACACTTGAACACAGTCTCTTACATCCTGATGTATTGTGAGCAGGGTGGGGATGGGGCAGTTTCCGGGTCTGTGTTGAAGCGCTGGCCCTGGCTGAGGTTGTGGCAGCGGGGGGACGGAATGGGACAGTCGCCAGCCGCGAGGCGCTGGAGGAGAGGACTAGGACCAGGGGTCAGCAGACACTCACTGCTACTCCCCTCAGAGAGAGACACGGGGGCCCTGTGGACCGGACTGGCTTCTGACAGGGAGCAGAGGGAGGAGGGAGAGAGACAACGGGGTCAAAGTACAGAAAGGAAATGAAGACTAACAGGTTTGAAACTATAACAAAGCTAGTGGTGTAGTTGTGCACCTGTCCTACTGGTCAAAAACAACTAACTTCACCTCATATCCAGAACATACTCCAAAGATATCTGCCCTTATACACACACTGCTCCTACTGTATCTAGAGCATCCTGGCGCATCGTGACTTGATAAGCAAGCATGAGACATACCCACCCAAAGCTAACACTGACAAGAGCTTATATTATCCACTAAACATAAGACAGATGAAGTGACGCTCACAAAAAAAGCACTAAATATCAATCATAGTGTACAAGATATCACACAGTACGAGAATAACCAATTTGCTTACGAGGAGACGAGGGTTGAGAGAGATAGGAGAGGAGGAAGAGATTAAAGAAAAGGAGGGATAGGGAAGGGGTTGTTCTCCTACCTGTCAGTGAAGTGCTGATGATGTCCTGGTCCTGTTTTGGGAGGGATTGGAGAGATGGGGTTAGGCTCTGGTAGTCATTGGTACAAGGGGGAGTTCCAGGTCCTCCTGGGGGGTTCCGGGGGGCGAGGTGCACAGCTCAGCCTCCAGGGCTTGCTGCTTCAGGGAGGGGCTCTGGAAACAGAAGCAGAACATGCCTTCAGAATTAGGGGTCTGGAGAAGGTAAAACAGGGGTGCAGATCCCCTGTCTGGGGTGGAGAGGTTGAAGAAGGTGGGTGGCAAAATCCTGATGATGGCAGTTAAGAGGGCTTGTCCTTAGGGAAAGTGATCTTGTGTTGTGTCCGTGTGCCCAACACCTCAGTTATAAAAGGGTGGCGTAAGACATGACGTTAGCAGCCACATAATGCATCTCGTCTCGGTTCTGCTCTCCCCTAGGTTTCCTCAGACCTGGATCCACATGTGATCCCATTAGTTAGATCCCTGTGTGTGTGACAGCGTACTCAGCTTCCCCAGAACGGTGAAATCCCTGTGTTCTGTAATTCTCATAGTATCACTGTTAGTGATTCAGTAGAATCCGTGTATGTCTGCACATATCTGTGTTTTCCCTGTTTTTCCCGGTCTGTCTGCGTTCCCCGTGATGCTTCCGCTGCTCCGGCTCACCTCCACATGATGGATTATTCATGGAATCAGGGAAACGTTCGGGAAAACCATGCGTGTGGGAATATGATGGGGGGGTCTCCGTGGTAACGTTGTGAGGCTGAGCATTCTAATTGGAGAGAAGGAAGGCTGACGTTGTTAGCTCAGTGTGAGCCGCAGTAGGGGGTTGACATGGGTTGTTCTGTGAGCGTCCGTACTAGGATAAAATAGGTTTTGATGCATAAATATGGGGTAGTCTTGGGGATGGAGGGTAAAGGGGGGCTCATTCAGTTTTGTTTGACATCATGATTTGGTGAGGTTATAGCCCCTCCTTCTCGCTGTTCATTCATTTAAAAAACGGTGTGCGTCAGACAGGAGACAGAGGAAAGGGAGGGGGCAATTACTCACACACACGCACGTGCACACACGCACAAACGCTAACCTGTATGAATGCACACACTTGCCATTAGCCAATACAAATGTATTCCACTTCTCACAATATTAAAATCAATACCGCAGTGTCAATAAGAATGACCCATATCTAAAATGAAACCATTGTCCCTGATTGCAATGCAATTAATGACTCACCATCTAAAATGAGAGCTCAAGTAAACGGTTCTATTCTGGGCTGTTTATAACACTCATATATTGACATGTTTTTGCTGTTGGATTTGAGATAGCCAGCCAGCCAGCCGGCCAGCCAGCCAGCCAGCCAGCCACCCAGACAGACAGACAGACAGACAGACAGACAGACAGACAGACAGACAGACAGACAGACAGACAGACAGACAGACAGACAGACAGACAGACAGACAGACAGACAGTATGTCTATACCTCAGGCACAGACAGAATTGACTAATTTGACATGTTCCTTGTGCATCTCTGTCTGGCCAGAATGTATTTTCTGTTCCTTTACCTGGACCAGCTCCTGGCCATGTAGGGATATCAAAAAGGTTGTTGTGTCTTTCAGAACTACTTTACCTCATGGCAGAGGTTTTCAGTACAGCCGCCAATTTGATCTCTCCTCGCCATTACAGAACCACTAACACTAGCAGCAGAGTTGCCACCAATCTGTGGCTGTTGCTGCTGACATTTTTTGTTTGTTTTCCATGAAGTTGAAAATGTTTTTCAGATAAGGCTTCTTTCAAAGCACACCATTTAAAACAGAGTGGAGCATTTTTAGTATTCCTTACGAGACATTAGAGAAGACTTTGATGGGACTGTTGGCATAGGCAATATCCAGCAGTGAGAGATTACATGCTTTGTTTCCTGAAAATCACTACGAAAATAACTTACTCCCTTAGCCCCTGCCATCATGAAAGTACAGTAATATCTTTGTTGACAAAAATAAAACTGGGTCTTCCCTAAAAGCCTGTCTGTAAGCAGGTCTTGGTTCTAGGTAGCTGACTTAACTCAACTACATAGTGCAGGAAGTTTCTGATGAACTCCACCAACAGAGTTCATATTTGTCATCTGTAGTACCGTGCCTTTCTTGGTTTGCTGAAATCCATACTTTTACAAGAAACATTAATCAAATACAATCGCCAATTTATTGCTTGTTTAGTTTTTTTCCGAAAATGGCAAAGTGCCAATTGAATCTCCAGAGACGTAGGCCTAGGTCTCCAAATACTTATTGACCAATCAAATCACACAATCTAGGCCTACGTCATCAGAGATACAATCGGCAGATGCGCATTTGCACTGAGTTGCCATTTTCGAGAAACAGAAGAGTGCAAACAGTATTTGATTAACGTTTATTGAAAACGTACGGGTCAGGTCTAGGTCGAGTTGTCTTTGGGTCCATCCGAGTCTGATTGTTCTTGGGTCCGTGTTCCCATTTATTTATTTTTATTGAGTCCCTTTGGGTTGGGTCTGACTGTCCTCGGGTCCGGGTCCATATAGTTGGACCCGTGAAGACCTCTAGTCTCTGCTTAACTGAATCAGAAACTTCCTTCAGCATGGAGTTGTGTTTTGTCAGCTAGGTTCTGAGGGTCCTGGGCCTGCCAGCTCCCTGACACCCACCTGGAGCACTCATAGCTGGCGGGGTTATGCTCAGGATCCTTTATGTCCTAAAACCCAATGCATACAATATCTTCATCAATAGACTCTGCATACACCGACTCATCAATTGAAACATACTGTACCATGCTGTACTTTGTGAATACTGACATCAATTGTTGCTGCAATTCAACTATTGGGACCAATTCATATATTTTAACAAACATATCTTCTGCTCATAAGCTTTTTTCATTTTTATCTAACAACTTCTTCATAGGGGCCCGCGTTGCAGGTCACAATAAACATGGTGGTTTAGAAATAGCTCTGGATGTATGATGATGTTAACATCTAGGCTAACACTGAATACAGACACATACACACTTACAGTGCGTTGAGCTGAGGGTGAATCATCATATTGTGACAATTGTGTTTTTGCATTGTTAATGAGAAAAGTGATGTGTGAGTGAGAGAGAGAGAGAGAGATAGAGAAAGAATGAGAGAGATCACCTGGTAATAGTCTTCTTTATTATGGTCCATGAGTCCACAGAAGGCTAAACGGGCCTCTCTCCTCCTCTTTGTCCTCTTCCTCCTTTACACTGAAGGAGGTGACTGGGTCTTCCTCCTGTTGTGACCTTGTCCTGCTCAGGAAGATATATACAAGCTGAACGGCATTCTTCAATACTTTTTCAAAAAGCCTGTCATCTGCTATTATGACCCGAGACTTGAGCAGGCAGGTTGGGGTGGATAACCTTGAACTTCTCAATAAGGACATCCCAATGAAGCAGACATGAATAAATAAACTGCATGTTAAGTAAGTGAACAGATGCAGGGGTCATATGGAGCAGGGTCACTAACTGATGTCATCTCCCACCCTCCGGGGACTCTGGGACAAAGAGAGGAAAGCTCGGGAAGTATTGACGGATGACCCACAGCACCCCAGAGAGACCCATCTTCCCCTGGGACATCCAGGATCCTCCTCCCCCTGTTGGCTAGGCTCCCCAGCTGGTCCAGGATCAGCGAAGCAGGTGAGAACACAGCCAGGCTCGTCATCCACAACATCCTCCAATATGTCTGGGATCAGGTGCTGTGTGTGGCTAGTGATGTCCGAGCCAAGGTACAAGGTCTCAGGACTACAGAGAGAGGGATATAATACAAGCACAATATAAAAGGAATGAGTCATATTTTTTGTTTAGTTGGAGGACATTGCTCATTATTGACCCCTATTCCTCCAATGGCCAAAATAATATACATTGTGCAAATTTGAGTAACAAGTTCAAGCATGGACAACATTATTTTGAACATGAACCTAAATTAGATTAAACATACATTAAAGCATTTGTAAATATTGACTTTCACAAAATCAAGAACTGTCTTCCTACTTCTGGGTGTGAATACATCTAGTTTTACACCTTTCAGACCTCCATTTAGTCTTCATCTGCCTGCTCTCAGCAAAACAAAACACTACTGATCTGCCCAGGGGTAACATGTGCTGCCAGTAGTCTGGGAATGTAACCCAAGTCGTCTAACTCTTATACACAACGTTAGCAGCAGCAACTAGCATCCTGTCCAGTGGGTGTACATTAAGCTGCCTCACGCTACAGAAACAGGAGAGAGGCTCCTGCCCCCATGGGCCATTCTGGCTTGGACAAGGCTTGCTTACTTCACTTAGCAGCAGCAACTACACACTGACTTCACCCCATTCAACTCATTTGAGTTGCAAAACACGTGCAAGGTGCATGCACTGTAGAAATCAGTGGAGGTTGGTGATAGGAGCTATAGGAGAACAGGCTCATTGTGATGGCTGGAATGGAATAAATGGAATGAAGTCAAACATTTGGTTTACAAATGTTTGATGCGTTTGATACCGTTCCATTCCTTCCATTCCCGCCTTTACAATGAGCTCATCCTCCTATAGCTTCTCCCACCAGCCTCCGCTGATTTCTGCAATGCATGCACCTTGCACCTGTTTTGCAACTCAAATGAGTTGAATGGGGTGAAGTCAGACTCCACTGGTAGAAATGCACTAGAATGTCTAGTAAGCATCCTGCAAAAAAAATTCAAGAACAGTCGTCTAGTCGAATCTAAAAATAGGACAGTAATTAACAAAGCAATTTTTTGGAATGCAGTGTAAGATCACACTTTTCAGATTACATGTATTTTATAGCATGCAATCAAACAAGTTTTATTCAGTGTAAATATTCAGCCCCAACTTGCAAATTACTGTAGCTAGTCTCAGATGCTGAAGCAAAGAAGACAGGAGAACATTTGGGACACTCAACCAAGACCAAACAACCAGCTGATTACACTTGATGTACAGTGTTCACTATGGACAAACAAGAAGGGTGAGCGCAATGACACTCATGCAAATTAGACTGGCACCATGAGGGCATAGTAGAGTATTGGAACCTTGACAGCCTTCAAAGGATGGCTCACTCGCCTCCGAGCGGGCTTAGCAATTTCACTTACTTGTTAGATATTACTGCACTGTCGGAACTAGAAGCACAAGCATTTCGCTACACTCTCATTAACATCTGGTAACCATGTGTACGTGACCAATAAAATTTGATTTGATTTGATGTGCTGCTCAGGGTCAGCCAATAGGAGCTGTGTAACCCAGATGGAAGTAGGTCAGCTATCAGAGAGAGAGAGAGAGAGCACCACCTCTTATCCAGACCCTCAGAAAAATCGTTTTTCAACCACTCCACAAATGTGCCTTTAAACTGCTTGGAAAATTCCAGAAAATTATGGCTTTAGAAGCTTCTGATAGGCTAATTGACATCATTTGAGTCAATTGGAGGTGTACCTGTGGATGTATTTCAAGGCCTACCTTCAAACTCAGTGCCTCTTTGCTTGACATCATGGGGAAATTAAAATAAAAAAAATAAAAAATGTAGACCTCCACTAGTCTGGTTCATCCTTGGGAGCAATTTCCATATGCCTGAAGGTACAACGTTCATCAACAATACTCAAGTATAAACACCATGGGACCACGCAGCCGTGATACCACTCAGGAAGGAGACGCGTTCTGTCTCCTAGAGATTAACCTACTTTGGTGAGAAAAGTGCAAATCAATCCCAGAACAATAGCAAAGGACCTTGTGAAGATGCTGATGGAAACAGGTACAAAAGTATCTATATCCACAGTAAAACGAGTCCTATATCGAAATAACCTGAAAGGCTGCTCAGCAAGGAAGAAGCCACTGCTCCAAAACCGCCATAAAAAGACTACGGTTTGCAACTGCACATGGGGACAAAGATCGTACTAATTGGAGAAATGTCCTCTGGTCTGATGAAACAAAAATAGAACTGCTTGGCCATAATGACCATCGTTATGTTTGGAGGAAAAAAGGGGGAGGCTTGCAAGCCGAAGAACACCATCCCAACCGTGAAGGACGGGGTGGCAGCATCATGTTGTGGGGGTGCTTTGCTGCAGGAGGGACTGGTTTACTTCACAAAATAGATGGCATCATGAGGGAGGAAAATTATGTGGATATATTGAAGCAACATCTCAAGACATCAGAAGTTAAAGCTTTGTCACAAATGGGTCTCCCAAATGGACAATGACCCCAAGCATACTTCCAAGGTTGTGGCAAAATGGCTTAAGGATAACAAAGTCAAGATATTGGAGTGGCCATCACAAAGCCCTGACCTCAATCCTATAGAACATTTGTGGGCAGAACTAAAAAAGCGTGTGCGAGCAAGGAGGCCTACAGACCTGACTCAGTTCTGACACCAGCTCTGTCAGGAAGAATGGGCCAAATTCACACAACTTACTGTGGGAAGCTTGTGGAAGGCTACCTGAAACGTTTGACCCGTGTTAAACAATTTAAAGGCAATGCTACCAAATACTAATTGAGTGTATGTAAACGTGTGACCCACTGGGAATGTGATGAAATAAATAAAAGCTGAAATAAATCATTCTCTCTACAATTATTCTGACATTTCACTTTCTTGAAATGAAGTAGTGATCCTAACTGACCTAAGACAGGACATTTTTATTAGGATTAAATGTCAGGAATTGTGAAAAACTGAGTTTAATGTATTTGTGTTTGTTCATATAAGGAAATCAGTCAATTGAAATAAAATCATTAGGCCCTAATCTATAGATTTCACATGACTGGGCAGGTGCGCCGCCATGGTTGAGCCTCGGAACCCACCCACTTGGGAGCCCGGTCCACCCACTGGGGAGCCAGGCCCAGCCAATCGGAATGATGTTTTTCCCAATAAAAAGGCTTTATTACAGACCGAAATACAGTTTTATCAGGTTTCCAGGTGACTGGTCTCATACGATCCCGCAGGTTAAGAAGCCAGTTGCCGAAGTCCTGGACTGGCGTGGTTACATGTGGTCTGCAGTTGTGAGGCCCATTGGACGTATTGCCAAATTCTCTAAAATGATGTTGGAGGCGGTTTATGGTAGAGAAATGAACATTCAATTATCTGGCAACAGCTCTGGGGGACATACCTGCAGTCAGCATGCCAATTGCTTGACACATCTGTGGCATTGTGTTGTGTGACAAAACTGTGGCCTTTTAATGCCCCCAGCACAAGGTGCACCTGTGTAATGATCATGCTGTTTAATCAGCTTCTTGATATGCCAGACCTGTCAGGTGTATAAATTATCTTGGCGAAGGAGAAATGCTTACTACCAGGGATGTAAACAAATTTGTGCACAACATTTTAGAGAAATACGCTTTTTGTGCATATGCAACATACTTGGGCTATTTTATTTCAGCCCATGAAACATGGGACCAACACTTTACATGTTGTGTTTATGTTTTTATTCAGTATACATTCCGTCTAAAACAGACGTGACCACTTCCATGTACACTTTAAATTGAGCACATCTTACATGAATCGAACCGGCAAATGACGGCAACCCGGTAACATATTGCGATGCGTAAAGGTGTGCTCGATCCTAAAACACAGCCTAAACGACAGACAAGATAGGACACATGGAGCTCAGTCACAACGTGGGAAGAATGAACAAAGGAAAGCATTAACAGAATGACACAGAGTTTCTAACTCGTGAGTGTTACGATGACTCTGTGTACCGAAACAATATTTCACTCTCGTAGGCTAAAGACAGCATTAAATGCATTAAATGCATTTCTGTATGTGTAGAACCGATTATACAAAATAACTTCTAGAAATAAATGCATAAGGGTAATAGAATGCGCCATTCTAAAAAAAGGGCCTGGTGGTAGATTAGACAGTCTTCGGGTTCGTGACGAGTGGGCATAAATCCACATCACAACATCTTATTTGCTACATGTTTTGTCTATTTATAAAACCCCTCTCCACAGTGTAATGAGGGGCATCTGTGAAATCCTCTGATTTGCCAATAGGAAACACACACACACACACACACACACACACACACACACACACACACACACACACACACACACACACAAACAAGCAAGCACAAACACCAGCTCTGAGTCATTCCAGCTAGATCCAGACAGTGTTGTCTCCAGTTTCAACTGTTCTGCCTTATTATTATTCGACCATGCTGGCCATTTATGAACATTTGAACATCTTGGCCATGTTCTGTTATAATCTCCACCCGGCACAGCCAGAAGAGGACTGGCCACCCCACATAGCCTGGTTCCTCTCTAGATTTCTTCCTAGGTTTTGGCCTTTCTAGGGAGTTTTTCCTAGCCACCGTGCTTCTACACCTGCATTGCTTGCTGTTTGGGGTTTTAGGCTGGGTTTCTGTACAGCACTTTGAGATATCAGCTGATGTACGAAGGGCTATATAAATACATTTGATTTTATTTTGATTTGATTTTACTCTACTGCCAATGTTTGTCTATGGAGATTGCATGGATCGGTGCCATTCACTTTGAACTGGACTGTTTTTACAGCATCAGCATCGTGGGTAGAAGCGCTTGTTTTGAGATCAAATTGCTTCCTATAAGAGCATAAAAAGTGTGCATTTCTAGACAACTTTGAAAAGCAGTCAAGTAAAGAGCTTTTTTTGTCTTAAAGGGGCAGTTTTGTATTTTGAGACAGGCTTGAATAAACTAAGTAGCCAATAGGCAGAGCGTTGAATAATTTGTTTGATTATCTGTAATAATGGTATGGGAATAATGATGCATTTTAATTTGTAAAGTGGTTTCCTGCATCAAACAATAACAACATTTTCAGTCACGTATTTGTCTGAAGGACAAGTGGATAAAGTTGATGTCAAGCCCTACATGTTTTTTCCAAAAGTCTCATGGAATGTAGGTCTCCTGTCATGCCCTGGCCATAGAGAGGCTTTTATTCTCGATTTTGGTTTGGCCAGGGTGTGACTAGGGTGGGCATTCTATGTTCATTTTCTATGTTTTGGATTCCTTTGTTGGCCTGGTGTGGTTCTCAATCAGAGGCAGCTGTCTATCGTTATCTCTGATGGAGAACCATACTTAGGGAGCCTTTCCCCACCTGAGTTTTGTGGGTAGTTGTTTTCTGTTGAGTGTTTGTGTCGCCTGTCAGAACTGTGTCGGGGTATTCCTTTTTTTATTTTGTATTTAGTGTTCGGTTTTGAATAGATAATATGAACACGTGCCACACTGCACCTTGGTCCTCACCTTCTTCCTCTGAATGCTGTTACACCTACATTGAACATCCCACATTGGCTGCTACTGTACTGTAGACTGAATGATAAACCAGCTATTTCCGTGTTAACATGTTATGGGATGTATTTTCTACATTGTTTTTGATGGTGTGCCACTCTGGTAGGCCTACATTATAAAATAGCCACAGTAGACTACTTGACCACTGTTAAAACTAACTTAAAGCAGGTACAGCCTGTGTTCACAGTAAACGTGTGCCGGAAGTAGCACAGAATTTTCACAACGTTCGAGTCTGCACTCAGCAGACCTGAGATTTGCTCAGTGATGCAAAAGATTAGAGGGAACATTGCCCCTGATACACATGATTTCCCAAACACGTGGCTTTAATTGGCCTTATTACGAGGAAGACATTAGTTAAGAATCAAATCCTTGATGACAGGGTTTATAATCTCTTCTGGGAATAAACTAAATATTTGGATTGTACATTTCCGCCAAAACACAGAACAGAACGATGAGTCCAAGAGGATTTCAGTGAATACTTTGACATTGGCACAAGTTGAGAGGTGAACCATCAGTGAACCATCGTTGGTGTAGCACATTGAATTGTACATACTGGTTGTCTTTACAACAGGACTAATAGAGACCTACAAGGAACCATGTTAAGAGTAAAGCTTCCATTGGAAAAGGCCTCAGTAAGAGGGCACTGAACCGTGGTACTCCTCTGTATCCACTTACAATGTATGTCAGCAAGTGGGAGAGAGAGGCTGAAAGACTCCCTCAGTTTCTCTCTTATGCACACGCACAAACACACAACAAGGGTCTCTCTCCCACCACTCGCACATGCTCCCAAAATCGCACATGGCTACACTACATAGCCAAAGGTATGTGGACACCTGCTCGTCAAACCTCTCATTCTAAATTCAAGGGCATTCTTATGGAGTTGGTCCCACCTTTGCTGCTATAACAGGATCCACTCTTCTGGGAAGACTTTCCACTAAATTTTGGAACATTTCTGCGGGGACTTGCTTCCGTTCAGCCACAAGAGCATTAGTGAGGTTGGGCACTGATGTTGGTCGATTAGGCCTGGTTCGCAGTCGGCATTCCAAATCATCCCATGAAGTTGAGGCTGTGTGTGGCTGAAATAGGTGTGGCTGAAATAGCAGAATCCACTAATTTTAAGGGTTATCCACATCCTTTTGGCCATGTAATGTATTAATCACCTAGGAGTCAGATGCAGAGCCATGGGGAAAGAAATTATAAGTATAGTCAATGAACCACTCTCACGGCATCCAAAATACTTAAGGACTTTTAAATTAATTATATATACCCATTGATTCTGGACCGGACAGTTTTTCTCTAGTGGATTTTTATTCCTTCTTTACTACTGATGTGATTGAGGTAGAAATGTTACATGTATAACCTTTAAAAGGCCCCCACTGGAACACAATGTCGCCCCTATTTTGACGTACAGTAATTCCTGTCCTAGAGAGTAAATTCTCATTTAGGTTCCACCTCCGAAGCGTGTGAATAACTAGGTTAGTAGCATTTACAAATGTGGAAGTAATGATTAATAATAAATGAATCAACTATTTACTAATCCTATATAAATGCTTTATTAACATGTAGTTATTATAAAGTTCCATAAATAAATGTGTTGTAGCACAAAAAGATTTCTCACAAAAACTGAAGCCAATTAGGTAAAGACTTCATATTTACAGTGCATTCAGGAAGTATTCAGACCCCTTCCACTTTTCCACATTTTGTTACGTTACAGCCTTATTCTAAAATTGATTGAATTACTTTTTTCCTCATCAATCTACACACAATACCCCATAATGACAAAGAAAAAAACTTTTTTTGAAATTTGAGGAAATTTATACAAATGTAAAATTTTAAAAGTATTCAGACCCTTTGCTATAAGAGTCGAAATTGAGCTCAGGTGCATCCTGTTTCCATTGATCATCCTTGAGATGTTTCTACAACTTGATTGAAGTCCACCTGTGGTAAATTGAATTGATTGGACATGATTTGGAAAGGCACACACCTGTCTATATAAGGTCCCACATTTAACAGTGTATGTCAAAGCAAAAACCAAGCAATGAGGTCGAATGTCTCCGTAGAGTTTGGAGACAGGATTGTTTCGAGGCTCAGATCTGGGGAAGGATACCAAAACATTTCTGCATCATTGAAGGTCCCCAAGAACACAGCAGCCTCCATCAGTCTTAAATTAAAGAAGTTTGGAACCACCAAGACTCTTCTTCCTAGAGCTGGCTGCCTGGCCAAACTGAGCAATCAGGGGAGAAGGGCCTTGGTCAGGGAGGTGACCAAGAACCAGATGGTCACTCTGATAGAGCTCCAGAGTTCCTCTGTGGAGATGGAAGAACCTTCCAGAAGGAAAACCATCTCTGCAGCACTCCACCTATCAGGCCTGTATGGTAGAGTGGCCAGATCCTCTTCACTGAGCAGGGCTCTGGCGACCGGTTGTCCAGCGCAGGTGTGGACGGGATTGACTACTCTGACTTTGTTCACCCACCACTCCTCAGTAAAAGGCACATGACAGCCCGCTTGGAGTTTGCCAAAAGGCACCTAAAGGAGTCTGACTATGAGAAACAAGATTCTTTAGTCTGATGAAACAAAGATTGAACTCTTTGGCCTGAATGCCAAGTGTCATGTCTGGAGGAAAACTGGCACCATCCCTACCGTGAAGCACACCTACTCATTCAAGGGTTTTTCTTAATTTTTACTGTTGTCTACAATGTAGAATAATAGCGAAGACATCAAAACTATGAAATAACCCATATGGAATCATGTAGTAACCAAAAAAAGTGTTAAACAAATCAAAATATATTTTAGATTTTAGATTCTTCAAAGGAGTGACCCCTTGCCTTGATGATAGCTTTGCACACTCTTGGTTTTTTGGAACTGCACAGAGTGGCGTGTCAGTTTCCGTTACCACAGTGACGTGGACTTGAGGACTGACTGCCTGGGATTCAAATAATGGGACACATTGTGGCTAATTTACTGTATGTCTTGAGTCTTGGAACAGTACAGCTGTCCAAACAGAGGCAGTACTCCCATCCCTGCAGGGGGTGTCCTTAATTCCTGGCCATCATATTGTATTTGTGCATGACTGTCTATTAACAAGAAGAGAATCTGTTCAGGGATTTTTAACAAGAAGAGAATCTGTTCGGGATTTCTAGAATGTTCTGTGATGAACGTCAGAGCAAGTCAACTGACACCACACAAATGTTTCACTTAGTTTATGTGGCTCCAAAGTCAGATTGCTCATCAGACATCATAACAAGCTTGGTGATAACATCCAGGGAACTAAAGCCTAACATCCACACACGCAAAGGGTCAGGAGTGGCTTCGGTTTCTGCAGACACTGCACTAATAAAGTTAGCAAAACAATCATGAAATTACATAATGTACATAACGGAAATGGGACAAGTCCTCATAAATTGAATCATAACTTCATAAAAGGATGATTTTAAAAAATGCAGTTCGTAGTGTGCATTCAGGTCAGGTCAAAGTTCAGAAATGCTTGTTTACAGTTATTGCTAATAACAATGTTTGAGATTCAGCTGACAAGTGACAAGTTATCACCAATTATATGTTCTAAGAGGTGTGATCTTTAATTTACTGCATAACCTGACATGTGACTGAATGATCCAGAACACTGAATAGAGAATGTGGTATGATTATGCCATACATTACTGCACAAGTGTACATTCCTGGCATGGCCATTTAGAAAATAATTTTGTACATACTGAGTATATGTTGGCCTTGTGTAGACATTCTCAACATATAACCACTTTTGTTGTTGCTGAATGCTTTAATATTATTCTACCTCTCTAATGGCTCCCATATGTGCTCTTTCAGAGACTGTCAGGTACTATGCAGGGGACTGCACCTGTTCAGGTTGGATGGTGTCCATGCCTTACTGGGTGTGTTGGCCGTAAGACCTCTGGTCTCTTACGTGGTGCTGTGTCCATCAAACCTTCCCACACTGTTACTCTCCTCTGACCCCGTCTTTGATACAGCCAGAACAACAATGACACATTGCTCCCCAATATCTCTTACCGCAGATGCCACAATACATTTATAAGATGCTTCAGCCTTACTATGTTAACAAACATTTTAGATTTAGGGGCAGCAAGTAGACTTGCGGTTAAGAACGTCGGGCAAATAACTGAAAGGTCGCTGGTTCGAATCCCCGAGCCGAGTAGATCAAAAATTCTGTCAATGTGCCCTTGAACAATGCATGTGTAATTGCTCCTGTAAGTCGCTCTGGATAACAGCATCTGCTACATAACTAAAATGTCAAATGTAATTCCCGTTAAAAATGTTCCCATTTAGCAGATGCTTTTAGCCACAGCGACTTACAGTTAGTGTATTCATCTTAAGATAGCTAGGTGGGACAAACACATATCGGTTGTAGTAAGTTTGTTTTTCCTCAATAAAGAAGTTATCAGCAACTATATTGAACAAAAATATAAACGCAACGTGTAAATTGTTGCATCTGAAATACACAAAAAGTGTATTTCTTTCAAATTGTGTGCTCAAATTTGTTTACATCCCTGTTAGTGAGCATGTCTCATTTGCCAAGATAATCCATCCACCTGAAAGGTGTGGCATATCAAGAAGCTGATTAAACAGCATGATCATTGCACAGGTGCACCTTGTGATGAGGGCAATAAAAGGCCACTCTAAATGTTCGGTTTTGTCACACAATACAATGTCACAGAGCGTGCAATAGGCATGCTGACTGCAGGAATGTCCACCAGAGCGGTTGCCAGAGAATGTAATGTTCATGTCACAACCATAAACCGCCTCCAATGTCGTTTTAGAGAATTTGGCAGTATGTCCAACTGCAGACCACGTGTAACCACGCCAGCCCAGGACCTCCACATCTGGCTTCTTCACCTGCAAGATCGTCTGAGATCAGCAACCCGGACAGCTGATGAAACTGTTGGTTTGCACAACTGAAGAATTTCTGCATAAACTGTCAAAAACCATCTCAGGGAAGCTCATCTGTGTGCTCGTCGTCCTCACCAGGGTCTTGACCTGACTGCAGTTTGGCGTCGTAACCAACTTCAATGGGCAAATGCTCACCTTTGATAGCCGCTGACACGCTGGAGAAGTGTGCTCTTCGTTGACTAATCCCGGTTTCAACAGTACCGGGCAGATGGCAGACAGCGTGTTTGCTGATGTCAATGTTGTGAACAGAGTGCCCCATGGTGGCGGTGGGGTTATGTATGGGCAGGCATAAGCTACGGACAACAAACACAATTCCATTTTTATCGATGGCAATTTAAATGCACAGAGCTACCGTGACGAGATCCTGAGACCCATTGTTGTGCCATTCATCAGCCGCCATCACCTCATGATTCATCATGATAATGCACAGCCCCATGTCGCAAGGATCTGTACACAATCCCTTGAAGTGATAAATGTCCCAGTTCTTCCATGGCCTGCATATTTACCAGACATGTAACCCATTGAGCATGTTTGGGATGCTCTGGATCGACGTGGACAACAGCGTGTTCCAGTTCCCCCCAATATCCAGCAACTTCACACAGCCATTGAAGAGGAGAGGGACAACATTCCACAGGCCACAACCAACAGCTTGATCAACTATATGTGAAGGAGATGTCGCACTGCATGAGGGAAATGGTGGTCACACCAGACTGACTGTTTTTCTGATCCTAAAATCTCTTGGTACTTGATAATGTAGCCCATGATGTAATGTATCCTAACAAGGTTCCCATGGCCTTTGGAAGTAAAACAGCCCCACAACATCACAGATCCACCACCATATTTCACTGTGGGGATTAGGTTATTTTCTGCATGACCATAGCCCACCTCTGTTTTTGTTGCCAAGAAGCTATATTTTAGTCTCGTCAGACCATAGAACCTGATTCCAGTCAAAGTTCCAATGACAGCAAACTCAAGGCGCTTATGTTCGTGGTTTGGTGACAGAAGAGGCTTTCTTCTAGCAACCCTTCCCAATAACTTGTTGGCATGGAGGTGGCATCTAATTGTAGTTTTGGAGACTTGATGACCCCAAGATGTCCAACTTCTGCATTTTTTTTGCCACTTGAACCATCCTTCTCACTGTGCTTTGGGGTCAAATAAAAGTGTGTCCTCTTCCAGGAAGGTTCATCACAGCTTCAGTTGTTTAACATTTCTTAATAAGTGGAGATAGCTACGCAACTTAAATGACCTATCCTTTTATAGCCATTGCCTGATTTGTGAAGGTCAACAACCTTTTGTCTCATTTCATTTGTGTGTTCTCTGGCCTTTCCCATGTTGATGGATGACAAAGGGAGTTTAGCCTGAGTGTCACCTCATATGTACACCCCAGTGAAACAGGAAGTCATGGATGACAATGTAACAGTTCCCAAAGACTCAGATGAACTTTAGAAAGTAAAATCTTAATGGAAAATACATTAATTTGATTTTGTTCATAAGAATTTCTATGGCTGCCAATAAATGTGACACGTATGCTTTTGAATAAAATCATTATTTCTGGATGACATTCTTTTTTTAAAACATTTTAACTCAATTAAAGGTTGATTAAAGTGTAAGATCAAGCTGATAAACAACAATGCCATTTTTTCACAGGCTTTTTTGTTCATACATTATTTACTTAGAGTGCGAATAATTCACTGGGGTAGAATGATGCATCATGAAACCCATCATAGGGGTCAAGGGAAGCAGGATATCCTCGTTTCTTAAAGACAACATCATGTGAATGTGAATAAAGGTTAGATTAGAACTATCAGATGGAATACATCTACAGCACATTACATCATATTTTCAGGGTCAGGACCACGCTCCATTTAGTGAAACCTCAGGACATTATGAACCTCTGTAAGCCTATCCTCAGATGCCAGGGAGAGATGCACAGTACACATTACTGTGGGAAGGGAATCTAAGCAAGCTTTATATATACAGCACATTTCAGACGTGAAATGTGACACGTGCTTCACAAAAAACAAAACAAAAAACAATGAAAAGAAAAACAACTATTTACTACACAACAAACATAAGAGGATAAAACAAAAGAATAACAAAGACTTTATTAATTATAACATGTCTCACCTCAAAATCGGACAGGGCTGAGAGGGGTGGTGACGGGGTGTCCCGGCTAGGAGGGGTGTGTTGGAGATCTGGGGGACGGATAAAGATGACAGATTGGTACCTCAGGAGGTGGAGCAGCAGGGAATTACACACACGCACTCTTCTTCTCCCACATCCTGGGCTCTGATGGAACACTATACAGGGGGAGGGAGACGAAATGTCAATACAAATGTTTTCAGTAAAATATTGTGCTGATCAAAGGAAATCAAGACTGAGTTCTAACAGGGATTGCATGCCATTTACAACTATTTCATTCACACCGTTACTATGAAATGTGATTTGCTTCTCTTTGCAATTCAATATCGATACTGTAAACTTCATCACTGTAAACAACACAAAGGGACAGACCCGCCGCCAGAACAAATCAGTTGGGCATTTGCTTTCCATAGGCGGGCCCATTTTTCTTTTCACAGGACCACCTATGTGTGCAGGCGCTAGCAACGTCCACAATTTTTTTAAGTGTGTAATTGTAAAGATCATAGGCAGTTCCTGAGTTTGAAGTTTAGGGAAGCTTCCATTTTATGCTACCCTTTTTTTACCAATCTGTGTGCCCGTTATGATTTTTATATGCACATTTTGTGGAACAGTTTCATTTTAATAGCCTAACAATGTTGTCACGTGGTTAATCATACAAATTTGAAGTCATTTTATAAAAATATACAAGTTCAAATTAAACTATTAGCACTAGCCTCTGCCATATGGACACATTGATACACTGTGATCCATTGGCGGCTAAATGAGAGCATAGAACTCAGAGATAGCCTGTATGCCAATGTAGCAGTAGGCCTATAACTTCCATCATCAACTAAGTAAAATACACAGGCCTAAAGCCGATGAATAAAAACTGTAGAAAATATCCTGACAAAAATTCAGGTTCTTTCAGTCGCATTCATGTCTTCTCAGCCTGTCTGCCTCCCTTTCTATCTGTCTTGAGCTATTGGTAGTGAAGTTCAACATTGTATTAAATCATCAGAGGATCTGGCCCGAAGCAGTCGCTAACAACAACATTGTATCAACTAGCCTTTTCCGGGCCCTTAAAGTTTCCTGTTTATGCCATCATTACTGGCAACAATAGAATGATTGGATTTCTTTACAAGTATGCTGAAAACCTGGTGATGTTTACATTTCTTCACACAATGTCAACAATAAACCATACCCTTTTCAAAGCCAATTCAAAAACATTCAGGAAATTGTCCAGTTACAAAAAATAACAATACAAATTGTACGTGCAACTTGCCCACAAAATCTGAGACTGAAAGTGAGCTCGAGACAGAAAGCGTTTTCCACTGGACATATGGAATCATCAGATCTTGCCCTTTCATACCGAGGCTTGATGATTATCGAGGCCGGGAGTGTTGAAAGATTTTTCAAATACATTCGCAATGGATGTTAAAAAAACACTTTGTTGACTTGTGTGAGGCGAAGAAAAAATGTGTTAAGACGATCAGAAATAAGACATTGACAAAAAGGGAACTTTCCTACATACGCATGCATTCTAGAGAGACACACCATATCTTCACCATACCCACCTCCCCTTCTCCTTGATGCAACATTTTACATTATACTCAAAACACATTATCTTCACACATATTTGAGACACTTTTCAATGACAGCCACAACCCAATCAGCTAGACCTATTGTCATGCACACTACCCAAATTGAGGGCTTCCCAAACACACTTGTGATTTGAAACAATCCACAGCTATTTTTTTTTAAATAAGCTAAATTATTTTGAATGATTTTATTTAGACAGGAGTAATTATATAATTCTGGCGAAACATCAATTTACTTTAGGGCAATCCACCATCCTAACAGTGCACCGGCCAACTTTCCTTTCCAATTCGCAAGAGGCTGAAACCAGAGATCTGTATATAATGACAAGATGCTCATGTCTCCACCCTAACAATGGGAGTCTTTGTCCCAAAGGTGGGAAGGCAGGCGACAAGCTTAGGTCTGCATATTATTCCCATAGAAAAGCATTGGGCTTACCCTGGACAGATTTTGGCGAAAGTGAGCCCTCTCGCTTCGCCTCTTCCTCTCTGATGAAACTATACCATTGGAGAAAGCATCAGAGCGAACGAAACAACGCCCCTCTGTATGTAGTCCATATACTGTATCTGATGCTGTCTGGACAGACATAGTATGACATGCCATACTCTTTTGGTCCAGACAGCATCAGATACATGGTGTACACATACTGAGCCAGATGGGTGCTGTTTCACTCACTCAGATGCTTTAACTGAGAATGATGCGTCTTTCTGTCAGCGTGCATCTTGGTCAAATAAATTATAAATATTTCAATATTTTATTTGAACGGGCAAGGAGGTACAGTAGGGCAGGCCAGGCCCCCTAAGGCCCGCCAATAACGCTGGCCCTGCAAGTTGTATTGTCGTCTCTACCTTCTTGCCGTTGTGCTGTTGTCTGTGCCCAATAATGTTTGTACCATGTTTTGTGCTGCTACCATGTTGTGCTGCTGCCATGTTGTGTTGCTACCATGTAGTTGTCATGTTGTGTTGCTACAGTGGTTGCTCAACTAAACGTTTTGAGATTATGCTGCGGGATTTAGAGGTAATTTGTGGTTTAGTACGGTACTCTGCGTCACTACTTCATTGCTCCAGACCAACACAAAGGGGAGTTAGAGCACTGATTATGATTTTGGGTCCCAAGGCGCTACTGTGGCTCTAACTGACAATGAATGGGCGACATAAACCAAATAGAAACTGATAATTGTGCACGACTTCAAAATTGAATTTCAATTAACTGAATGATGAAGATGAAGAAGGTGATTGAATTTAGAACAATACTGTAAGAATGACTATTCCTCTGTCCTGCACGCGCACACCCTGAGAAATACAATATTTTTTTTGTTTTCTACTCATCGGTATTACTTACTAAAACTGTTGTTACACTAAGGTTTTTATTCTAAGAGAAACTAAAATGTTCAATTACATTCCATGATATGCTTAAGTATAGGTGTTGACTGAATATGAGCAAGTGATGTCTGCTAAATAATCAAGTTGATGGCGCAGTCATATATCCTCGGCACCTACATAAAGTGACTGAGTGACTCACTCACTCATGACTTTGGATCAAAAGAAATAAGTCTTTAATAAAGCAATGTTTTGGTTATCCTGACCTGGACACCGTGTATTATATTAGCAGGACAATAGACTCTTGCTAACACCTCTCTTTATTTTGATACTTTGTGTAAGGCAATTGAACTTTGCAGATGGGGCCTCCCAAGTGGTGCAGCGGTCTAAGACACTGCATCGCAGTGCAAACTGTGTTGCTACAGATGTTGGTTTGATTCCCGTGCCGGCCATGACCCATGAGGCCATGTTGGGCTTTCGGTTTCTCTCCCTCTAAAAACAGAAATAAATCATTCTAAATAACAAGCTGGCTTTATTTACAAATTAGTAATGAATGTCTCAACCCATGTTCAAGAACAGCCTTTTTCTCACTCACTTTAGGTTATTTGAAAACAAAATAATCTACAAAATATATAATATTTAAACAAGCGATTATTATTATTATTATTCATTCATTTAAATGTATATAAAAGCCCCGTAGATATTCTCACAGATCAGATTTGCCCTAAAGAAAAATGCCCCTTAGATATACCTTTTGAATCCTCCAATTCTCTAAAACGAATTATTGGCGGAGAGTCACGTCATTGAAAAAATATTTAGGCCTAACGTAGGCGAAATTAGTCTCACTAGAGTTGAGTAATGTGCTGTTAAAAGTGGTGTAGGTTGTATTTATTTAGAAAGCATATTGAAGTTAGAACCAATAGGATTTGAAGCAACTTTTGGTCAACTATTTCAGCGTTGTTTCGCACTGCACTGAGACAAGCATTGGTCTTGATAAATCAATGAGATTTTTATTTTCACTGAATCTCCATTTGGGTATTGGTTAGACTACAATTAGGGTTTGGAAATGTTATGCTCTCCGTACTGTAGCCTACTCCTGAAAATCACGTTGTACAGCACCATATTTTCCTAACGGAAAAACCCTGGGGGTTTCATTTTTCATTTTTTCTTGGAATAGAAACACCATAATATTAATCTAATTAATCAAGCTACATTTCTTAAAATCAATCCCATATACTATGTTCTTACAAAAAAAGGTTTTAAATTCTCTAGTACAGCCAATATTGAAGGCTATCAAATGCTTCTCAAAGATGCCCTCTGGTGGTTAAACTAGCACTAACTAGCATTAATGGTATCAATGGCTGACAATGAAATAACGTGCAATTGAATTCTGCGACAGGTGTTAAATATTTTTTTTTTTATAAAAAAGTAAATGGGGAAGGAACCTAGGTAAGCTTCATGTCAATTTACTTAATGGTTCCCCCAGTTAAATTCAACATGTATTGCTGTTTGCAATGGAAAGCGTTTGCACCGAGTTTATTAAAGTAAACAGAAATGTAATAAAAACTAAAAATGTAAAAACTATTTAGTTAACTGAAGTAAAATAATTAAGAAAAAGATTTCTAAAATTAAAACTATACTGAAACTATTATATTTGACTGCAAAACAAACTAAAAATGAAACTTCTAAACTTTGGGCATAAATCTAATGGGATTTTCAAGCCCTTTTTCTAATGCGGTTTTCAAGCTTCTGAATGGCAATGTTTCAAATAGGCCTAGCTTCTGTATCACTATAACTAGCTAACAGAGAAGAAATCCAAGGGCGAGCACAGAGCATGAGCCTAAACCATAGGTGTGAACAATGGCGGCAGCAAACCCATCATCCAACAGTAGTCAGGCGCAAAAGGCAAAGCTCCTTATGAGATTATTTTGAGTACAACGGACAAAAGCAACGGACAAAAGCAAATGTATTGTAGTTGTGTACGGAACAGAGATAAAAGGGAAAAACCCAACCAACCTCAAAGTTCATCTCAGCACCCACAAAGAATTTCAGGATAAAGACAAGGTGAGACCGCTATTATTTTATTTCTGGAATTTGGTCAGGATGAGGTACCATATGAACACACGTAAAATGTGTAAAATTTGTAGAATTGCAAGAAATTAGCTTTAAAATTCCAAAATGTTCTAGTAGCACAATGGCATAATGTTTAGAATTGCACATTTATTTTTTTAAACTGCAAATGTTTCTCTCTGTCCACAAGAATGTTGTGAACATACCATGAAACTATACGTTGGAACAAAGATAAATTATATAAAGAATGATAGTAAAAAGCTCTGGAGTACCATAAATGAAATTCAAGACAAAAAAGCTAACTCAAATCCATCCTTCATTGAGGCAGATGGTTTGTTCATAACAAAACTCTTTGATATTGCCAACCCCTTTAATAACTTTTTTGTTGACAAGATTGGCAAACTTTGGCATGACATGAAAACAACAAAACGCAGAGCCTTCATATTCATGCATAACAGACCAAATAATGAAAGACAAGCACTGTAGTTTTGAATTCCACAACATTTGCGTGGAAGAGGGGAAAATTATTGCTATCTGTAAATAAAGACAAACCACCTGGTACCGACAACGTGGATGGTAAATTACTGAGGTTTGTAATGGAATACATTGCAACTCCTATTTTCCACATCTTCAATTTAAGCCTAGAAGACAGTGTGTGTGCATTCAGGCCTGGAAGGAGGCAAAGGTAATTATACTACCCAAGAATAGCAAAGTACCCTTTAAATGGTTCAAACAGCTGACCAATTTGCCTGTTACCGGTGATTAGCAACCTTTTGAAAACGATAGTGTTCGACCGAATAAACTCAGCAAAAAAATAAATGTCCCCTCTGTTGGAATCGGCGAAACTTTGAACATTGAGATATTAAAGGAAATGAAAGAGACTGGGTTATGTTAGAAGTTAATGGTTCTCAGAAGAAAGAAGAAGGCTTTGGGATGTATTTGATGGAGGAGAGGAGAGCAATGTGTTGATACAGGGGAGACAGATGGACATCTGTGTATTGGATGAAAGAGGGGTTGAGGTCAGGAGGTGAGGACAGATTCTCTTAAGAGAGTAATAAATGTTTGGAATCCTGTTACCCTCTTCATTAGCTTCCTGTAGAGCCATAAAATGTAAGGATTGAAGAGAAAGGGGAGTGTCTTAAGTAGGATGCGTATAAATTGTGACGTCTGAAATCTTTTGCTGTCTGTTTTCAGCTGTACAGAACCTTTAGGAAGAATAAACTTGTTTAAAGCTTTTGTAGTGTCCTTGGGTTATTTACTCTGAAAAATAAGAACCTAACACCTCACTGTCAACTGCGTTTATCTTCAGCAAACTTAACATGTGTAAATATTTGTATGAACATACAAGATTCAACAACTGCGACATGAACTGAACAAGTTCCACAGACATGTGACTAACAGAAATGGAATAATGTGTCCCTGAACAAAGGGGGGTGGGGTCAAAATCAAAAGTAACAGTCAGTATCTGCTGCATTAAGTACTGCAGTGCATCTCCTCCTCATGGACTGCACCAGATTTGCCCGTTCTTGCTATGAGATGTTACCCCATTCTTCCACCAAGGCACCTGCAAGTTCCCGGACATTTCTGGGGGGAATGGCCCTAGCCCTGACAACAATCTCAGTCAGATGATGCTGCGACCCCCCCCCCCCCCCCCAGACCATGATGGACCCTCCACCTCCAAATCAATTCTGCTCCAGAGTACAGGCCTGGGTGTAAAGCTTATTCCTAACACGAATCCGACCATCACCCCTGGTGAGACAAAATCGCGACTCGTCAGTGAAGAGCACCCTTTGCCAGTCCTGTCTGGCCCAGCGACGTTGGGTTTGTGCCCATAGGTGACGTTGTTGCTGGTGATGTCTGGTGAGGACCTGCCTTACAACAGGCCTACAAGCCCTCAGTCCGGCCTCTCAGCCTATTGCGGACAGTCTGAGCACTGATGGAGGGATTGTGCGTTCCTGGTGTAACTCAAGCAGTTGTTGTTGCCATCCTGTACCTGTCCTGCAGGTGTGATGTTCGGATGTACCGATCCTGTGCAGGTGTTGTTACACGTGGTCTGCCACTGCGAGGACGATCAGCTGTCCATCTTGTCTCCCTGTAGTTCTGTCTTAAACGTCTCACAGTACAGACATTGCAATTTATTGCCCTGGCCACATCTGCAGTCCTCATGCCTCCTTGCAGCATGCCTAAGGCACATTCACGCAGATGAGCAGGGACCCTGGGCATCTTTCTTTTGGTGTTTTTCAGAGTAGTAGAAAGGCCTCTTTAGTGTTCTAAGTTTTCATAACTGTGACCTTAATTGCCTACCGTCTGTAAGCTGTTAGTGTCTTAACGAACATTCCACAGGTGCATGTTCATTAAGTGTTTATGGTTCATTGAACAAGCATGGGAAACAGTGTTTAAACCCGTTACAATGAAGATCTGTGAAGTTATTTGGATTTTTACGAATTATCTTTGAAAGACAGGGTCCTGAAAAGGGGACTTTTCTTTTTTTGCTGAGTTTACAATGTTATTTGACAGAAAACAAATGAACAATAGACTTTAAGCATGTTTATAGGGAAGACCACTCAACATGCTTGGCACTGACACAAATTACTGATCATTTGCTGAAAGAAATTGATAATAAGAAGATTGGGAGCTGTTAGACTTCAGCGCAGCTTTTGATATCATAACCTATTGCTGAAAAACATAAGTGTTATGGATTTGCATCCTCTGTCTTATCATGGATTGAGAGTTATCAATCTAATAGAACACATAGGGTTTTCTTTATTAATGGAAGCCCCTCTAATGCAAATTCAGTTGAGTGTGGTGTACCGCAGGGCAGCCGGCTTGGGCCATTATTGTTTTGACTAATGACCTTCCATTGACCTTGAATAAAGCCTGTGTGTCTATGTACGCTGATGGCTAAACAGTATACACGTCGGCTAAGTTCCAAGTTCTGACTGTGACCTTTCATATCCAAAAAACAAGTCCTTTTAATAGCATCCACTTGCCCTACATTTCAGAGATGATTAGCTCGTCCGACCTTTCCAGAACTTGAATGCCGGAAACATCATCATACATTTATGTGGAAACATTTTCGGTGTTTTTGTTTTTCTCATAATGGTTTTGCTGTTACCATGTGTTTGTATATTGTTTGGGGAGCTGGACGAGCGGAACCGTACCGTACGGCACTGTAAAGAGTAAACGGTAAATGGTGGGAAGAGAATGTGAAACATTAGGGTATTTATAAGGTTTGCTTGTGTTGAGCCGAAGCAGGTGCAGGTCATGTCGCTAAACTGCTCCTGCTCTCTCCTTTTCTCCTGCTCTTTCTCTCTGCCTTTTTCTTAACAGTCCCGCCCTGGCAGGTAGACAGCGCAGGATGTCTGGCCAGGACTTTATACACACCTCCCTTTCCTCCTCATTTCCCTCCCCACTTCAATCAGCTGTAATTCTATTTTGCTTGGCAAAATGTACACTTTGACAACAAACTCTGCTGGCCAGACACTTCCCTCTTATTTCCAGTACTCAGACAGACGTAGGAGAGAAGGGAGGGGAGAGTGGGGGGAAAGGCGGGGGGCGTTAACTGATATTAATAAGTATTTCCACTGCGTCGGGGCAGAGGCATGACAGGACAGGAAGATCTCCGGGGTCATGTTTGTTTACAGAGACGGCAGAGCTCTGTAAATAGGAGAGGTACAGCTGAACTAGAACTTCTGTCATCCACCGCCTGTCCTGCTCTTTCGCCCCACTCCACAACTCTTCTAAGTCCCCAACAACACTTCCAGTTACCAATTGCGCAATTGGGAGGATTGGAACTGGCAGTCATGTTTAATTGTTATACACTAATGTTTACCTCAACTAGGACTGCAGTTGTGTAGGTTGCTAACCTATCGAATACAGTGTAACAATGTTTAAGTCTCTTTTATTAAGACAGCTATTATGACTGATCATTTCATCCTTGTAGAGTTTGCCCAAGTTCTATGACCTGAATATGTCTCTGGGTTGATTTATGATATGATGAACAGGGTTGGCATTGGCAATGACTCACTTAAATATACAGAGTCCAAAGACTGAGGCCAGGTTCTCCACAGACATGTGATTTGATTAGCTGTGAGAGGCCACCTTTTTTAGTCCGGGTTACATTTACATTACATTTAAGTCATTTAGCAGACGCTCTTATCCAGAGCCATTTAATGAACTATTAGTAGTCTTATAGCTATTTAGCATTTTTATGGCTTTGGGGTAGAAGCTGTCTCGGAGCCTGTTGGTCCGAGAACCGATGCTCTGGTACCGTTTTCCAGGCGGTAGCAGAGTGAACAGTCTATGGCTTGGGTGGCTGAAGTCTTAACACCGCCTGATATAGAGGTCCTAACATGCCATAATCTTATTTTCAAAACTAGTGGTTGAGCTGGATGTAAACACAAGCGTTGCATATTGCAAGTTCTTTAACCCACATCATGAAGCAAAATTTGCAGACAATGATGGGAAGCATGTTTGTGGGAACCAAAGCTTACACTGTGATAGATTAACATTCTGCCTCTCACCCCTTATGTCAGCTATAGGTTAGCAGAAACACACATTTCATATGGAAACTGTAACCTGGATTAAATCTACAGTGCTTTCAGAAAGTATTCACACCCCTTGACTTTTTCCCCCCAAAATTGTGTTACAGCCTGATTTTGAAATGGATTCAATTGAGATTTTGTGTCACTGGTATACCCCATAATATGGAAAAATGTTTACAAATTAATAAAGAATTAAAAGCGGAAATGTCACAAGTACTCAATTATTCAATCCCTTTGTTATGGCAAGTCAAAATAAGTTCAGGAAGTTCAGGAATAAGCCACATAATAAATTGCATGGACTCACTGTGTGCAATAATAGTGTTTAACATGCTTTTTGAATGACTACTTTGTCTCTGTACCCCACACATACAATTATCTGTAAAGTCCCCCAGTCGAGCAGTGTATTTCAAACACAGATTCAACCACAAAGACATGGGAGATTGTCCAATACTTCACAAAGAAGGGCACTTAATGGTAGATGGGTAAAAATATTTAAAAAATCAGACATTGGATATCCCTTTGAGCATGATGACTTGCCTAGTTAAATAACAGTTAAATAAAATGGTGAAGTTATTAATTAAACTTTGGATGGTGTATCAATATACCCACTCATTACAAAGATACAGGCGTCCTTCCTGACTCAGCTACCAGAGATCAGGGATTTCACCATGCCAATGGTGACTTCAAAATAGTTTGACTTTATTATTATTATTTTTTTTAATTCACCTTTATTTAACCAGATAGGCTAGTTGACAACAAGTTCTCATTTACAACTGCTACCTGGCCAAGATAATGCAAAGTAGTGTGACACAAACAACAACACAGAGTTACACATGGAATAAACAAATATTAACACAATAGAGAAAAAGTCTATATACAGTGTGTGCAAATTAGGTAAGATAAGGTAGGTAAGGCAATAAATAGGCCAAGGTGGCGAAGTAATTTCAATATAGCAATTAAACACTGGAGTGATAGATGTGCAAAAGATGAATGTGCAAGTAGAGATACTGGGGTGCAAAGGAGCAAGATAAATAAATACAGTATGGAGATGAGGTAGTTGGATGGGCTATTTACAGATGGTCTATGTACAGGTGCAGTGATCTGTGAGCTGCTCTGACAGCTGGTGCTTAAAGTTAGTGAGGGAGATATGGGTCTCCAGCTTCAGTGATTTTTGCTATATTTTTTGTTTATTGGCTGTGATACGAGAAAACTGAGGATGGATCAACAACATTGTAGTTACACCACAATACTAACCTAGTCAACAGAGTGAATAGAAGGAAGCCTGTACTGAATAAAAATATTCAAAAACACGGAAATAACAAAAATTACAAAGAGAAACGACCAAAAACAAGTTCTGGCTGGTGCAGACATACAACAGAAAACAGAAAATAATCACCCACCAAACACAATAGAAAACAGGCTCCCTAAATATGGTTCTCAATCAGGGACAACGATTGACAGCTGCCTCTGATTGAGAACCATACCAGGCCAAACACAGAAATAGCAAATAAAAGACATAACAAAAGAACTAAGGTCAGAACGTGACAGCAACACATTACTGATTACCACGCTCCATATTTTCAAGCATAGCTGTGGTTGCATCGTGTTATATGTATTCTTGTAATTGTTAATGAATTGGGAGTTTCAGGATATAAAAGAAACCGAATGGAGTTAAGCACAGGCAAAATCCTAGAGGAAAGCCTGGTTCAGTCTGCTTTCCACCAGACACTGGGAGATGAATTCACCTTTCCGCAGGACAATAACTTAATTAAAACACAAGGCCAAATCTACACTGGAGTTGCTTAACAAAGAAGACGGTGAATGTTGCTGAGGGGCTGAGTTGCAATTTTGACTTTAATGTATTAAAAAATCTACGGCAAGACATGCAAATGGTTATCTAGCAATGATTAACAACCAATTTGACAGAGCTTGAAGAATTTTATAAAGAATAATGGGCAAATGTTACAATTCCAGGTGTGGAAAGCTCTTAGAGACTTACCCAGAAGGACTCACAGTTGTAATTGCTGCCAAGGGTGATTCTAACAACTGACTCAAGGGGTTGAATTCTTATCTAATCAAGGTATATTATAACATTTTCTTTTTAATGTGTGACTATATTTTTTTCCCACTATGACATTTGAGTATTTTGTGTAGATCGTTGACAAAAAAAAATGACGATAAAATACATTTCAATCCCACTTTGTAACACAACAAAATGTGGAAAAAGTCAAGGGGTATGAATGCTTTCTGAAGGAACTGTATATGGCTTAATATACAGTTGATAACTGAGTGATAAAATCTGTGCATGGCCCTGTTGCCCATATTTCAAAGCATAATTCCATACCTGTAAGGCTGAGAACCAGGTCCTTGTGCTGAGGCTCTGGTATGATTGGTCTATTCAGCTCCTTGAAGAAGAGTTGAGCAGGGAGGCCATACTGGAAACATCCCCCTCCACCCCAAGATCCACCCTCTCTCCCTGTACCACCTCAGCTATCTGGTTCTCACTACAGAGCCAGACAGATGGAATAGACACCTCTGCTGCATACCTGGAGGAAGGGCAGGGGATGGACCGTAAACAAACAAAGTTGTGTTTGTGCGTGCTTGCATGCTACATACATACATACATGTTTAGCAGTGTGATGCCTTACCATTTCTATCCAGAAAATCCACCATGTGTTGCAGCATGTGGGGAACTCCACAAATTAGCGGCTAATCTTCCCTCAGTCTCTAAAGGGTTACCCCAAAGACTGAACTGGTGTCATCCAGTCAGACTGCAGTCAGTTTTCTCCTAAACTGAAACGTTGTACTGTAGCTGCATAGGCCTGCCACCCATGTGCATTTTATGTTCTGTTTCAATGTAGACATCATTTGCTTCCACTGAGATGAAAACTAGATGCAAAGATTTTTAGTAGGGGAGAGAATTTTATTTACAATAAGGGTTACATGAAACATCTCTGAAATGAAAATATATAGTTTACATAAAACGCAGAAAAAATAAAATAATAAAAATAAAACAAAAATAAAAAAGACCCTCTCCTATATCTAAAATAATAATTAAAACAAAATGGATAGCAGAGAACATGTCTACACGTTTTGCACGCTTCTTGGACAGACCAAAGCCAGTTTTACAAGTGTTTATTTGTCCTTCACACATTAGATGGTAACACAGGGATTTTGATAGAGCACATGGCTGCGGGCTAGAAGGTTGTGGGTTTGCAGACCATTGTGGTCAAGAGTAACGATTGAATTATGTACTAAAGCTTTGCATGAATCTATCATCATATTTGCAGGTCTGAGAAAAATGTGTATTTTACAAATATTTCATCTAAATTCTACATAATTTTAAGTATTAGCAGAATATTTATTAATACCACACAAATGACCGAAATTACAGGCTAAAAATGGACAGAGAAATAAGCGTGTTCATTTGATCATATTTCTCCAATGCCAAATCAGTGTGTCTTGTTTGAAACAAAATTGTCCCTGTTTGCATTTTTTTCCCACCTTTATTTAACCAGGTAGGCTCGTTGAGAACAAGTTGTCATTTACAACTGCAACCTGGCCAAGATAAAGCAAAGCAGTTCCACACATACAACAACACAGAGTTACACATGGAATAAACAAACATACAGTCAATAAAACAGTAGAAAAAGTCTATATACAGTGTGTGCAAATGAGGTAAGATAAGGGAGGTAAGGCAATAAATAGGCCATGGTGGCGAAGTAATTACAATATAGCAATTAAACACTGGAGTGATAGATGTGCAAAAGATGAATGTGCAAGTAGAGATACTGGGGTGCAAAGGAGCAAGATCAATAAATAAATACAGTATGGGGATGAGGTAGTTGGATGGGCTATTTACAGATGGGCTATGTGCAGTGATCTGTGAGCTGTGAGCTGCTCTGACAGCTGGTGCTTAAAGTTAGTGAGGGAGATATGAGTCTCCAGCTTCAGTGATTTTTGCAATTTGTTCCAGGGGGTGACCAGTGAAATATACCTGCTGGAGCGCATGCTACGGGTGGGTGCTGCTATGGTGACCAGTGAGCTGAGATAAGGCGGGCTTTACCTAGCAGAGACTTGTAGATGACCTGGAGCCAGTGGGTTTGGCAACGAGTATGAAGCAAGGGCCAGCCAACGAGAGCGTAAAGGTCGCAGTTGTGGGTAGTATATGGGGCTTTGGTGACAAAATGGATGGCACTGTGATAGACTGCATCCAGTTTGTTGAGTAGAGTGTTGGAGGCTATTTTGTAAATGACATCGCCGAAATCGAGGATCGGTAGGATGGTCAGTTTTACGAGGGTATGTTTGGCAGCATGAGTGAAGAATGCTTTGTTGCGAAGTAGGGAGCCGATTCTAGATTTAATTTTGGATTGGAGATGCTTAATGTGAGTCTGCAAGGAGAGTTTACTGAAGACTCATCTCTTCAGTGGGTCATATGATTGAGTGTAGTCTGGCCCAGGAGTGGGAAGGTGAACGGAAAGGCTCTGGAGCAACGGACCGCCCTTGCTGTCTCTGCCTGGCCAGTTCCCCTCTTTCCACTGGGATTCTCTGCCTCTAACCCTATTACAGGGGCTGAGTCATTGGCTTACTGGGGCTCTTTCATACTGTCCCTGGGAGGGGTGCGTCACCTGAGTGGGTTGAGTCACTGATGTGATCTTCCTGTCTGGGTTGGCACCCCCCCTTGGGTTGTGCCGTGGCGGAGATGTTTGTGGGCTATGCTCGGCCTTGTCTCAGGATGGTAAGTTGGTAGTTGAAGATATCCCTCTAGTGGTGTGGGGGCTGTGCTTTGGCAAAGTGGGTGGGGTTATATCCTTCCTGTTTGGCCCTGTCCGGGGGTGTCCTCGGATGGGGCCACAGTGTCTCCTGACCCCTCCTGTCTCAGCCTCCAGTATTTATGCTGCAGTAGTTTATGTGTCGGGGGGCTAGGGTCAGTTTGTTATATCTGGAGTACTTCTCCTATCTTATTCGGTGTCCTGTGTGAATTTAAGTGTGCTCTCTCTAATTCTCTCTTTCTCTCTTTCTTTCTCTCTCTCGGAGGACCTGAGCCCTAGGACCATGCCTCAGGACTACCTGACATGATGACTCCTTTATGTCCCCAGTCCACCTGGTCGTGCTGCTGCTCCAGTTTCAACTGTTCTGCCTTATTATTATTGGACAATGCTGGTCATTTATGAACATTTGAACATCTTGGCATGTTCTGTTATAATCTCCACCCGGCACAGCCAGAAGAGGACTGGCCACCCCACATAGCCTGGTTCCTCTCTAGGTTTCTTCCTAGATTTTGGCAATTCTAGGGAGTTTTTCCTAGCCACCGTGCTTCTACACCTGCATTGCTTGCTGTTTGGGGTTTTAGGCTGGGTTTCTGTACAGCACTTTGAGATATCAGCTGATGTACGAAGGGTTATATACATACATTTGATTTGATTCGATTTGAGTTTACAGTCTAACCAGACACCTAGCTATTTGTAGTTGTCCACATATTCTCGCTCAGAACCGTCCAGCGTAGTGATACTGGACAGGCGGGCAGGTGCGGGCAGCAATCGGTTGAAGAGCATGCATTTAGTTTTGCTTGCATTTAAGAGCAGTTGGAGGCCACGGAAAGAGAGTTGTATGGCATTGAAGCTCGTCTGGAGGTTAGTTAACACAGTGTCCAAAGAAGGGCCAGATGTATACCGAATGGTGTCGTCTGCGTAGAGGTGGATCAGAGAATCACCAGCAGCAAGAGCAACATCATTGATGTATACAGAGAAGAGAGTCAGCCCGAGAATTGAACCCTGTGGCACCCCATAGAGACTGCCAGAGGTACGGACAATAGGCCCTCCAATTTGACACACTGAACTCTATCAGAGAAGTAGTTGGTGAACCAGGCGAGGCAGTCATTTGAGAAACCAAGGCTGTTGAGTCTGCTGATAAGAATGTGGTGACTGACAGAGTCGAAAGCCTTGGCCAGGTCGATGAATACGACTGCACAGTATTGTCTCTTATCGATGACGGATATGATATAAATAAATAAATAAATAATGAAATCTGTGATGCCATTTGGAATCTGAGCATGGTACTTTTCAAGTTAATCCTACCTTTCCACCTCAGACAGAGTAGGGCTACCGATGAGGTCACAAGTGTTTCTCGGAGTAGGGCTTAACCCAAAGAGGTCACAAGTGTTTCTCTAAACAACAAGATCGCACAGTCTCACATCAGAATTAAAAGTTTCTCCATGTTTCTTAAACGTCACATTTCTAAGTGTTTAAGGTTAAGTTTAGGCATTAACTCCCAATGTTTAAGGCCTGTCCCTAAATGCTGTCTGGGTTTAAACATCTTCTATTGTGCAGAAACTGAATAGCTTAATCAACTGATAGTGATAGAATTATATTACTTACCAAGCAAAGTCTATTTTTTGTCTCCTCTGCTAAATGTGGTAGCTCACCCTCTGAATGTAAAAAAAAACCCTAGAAGCAACCAGTGATCCAGGTCACGGCACCAATGTAACAGTATTAGCTTCCGTCCCTCTCCTTGCCCCTACCTGGGCTCGAACCAGGGACCGTGTGCACAAATCAACAACTGACACCCACAAAGCATCGTTATCCATTGCTCCACAAAAGCTGCGGCCCTTGCAGAGCAAGGGAAACAACTACTTCAAGGTCTCAGAACGAGTGACAGCACCGATTGAAACACTATTAGTGCGCACCCTGCTAACTAGCTAGCCATTTCACACCGGTTACACAAGCATAAAGATGTTATAGATCACTTTATATAATTGGATCGTTTTATTTTCTTCAAAATCTAAAACTAAGAAGGGGTAGGCCTCTGCTTTTTGCCATTTTATTTAATAAAAGTTAGGTCTATAGCATGCCTTCTCATACACCCTCAATTTGAATCCTTGTTTTAACTTAACAGCCCCTCACTGACACAGAGGTAGACTATTTAAAGAGTGCATGGTGGGTGGAGGAATTTTCTCACAAATGTATATATATTTCAGCCTTGGTCAAACAGGTATATAGACCCACGTCTTATTTATTAAATCGGAAGAAATAGGCTCCAACAAAAAGCACCCTTGTTGTTTGTAGTCTAATTAAAATGAAGAATCTTGAAATGAATTATGCCTACTCAAATGTTCCTACTTTCAGCACCATGAGCTGTCATTTCCGATTGATTGTGCTGCAGCTACTGCTTCAAGTTTCAGCACCACAATGTAAGTACCCTAGAATCTGGATTATTGTAAATTCAATAACTATGATAAATACATAATGGGCAAGAAACATATAGTTTTGAATAAAATCAAACATATTGTTTTGAATAAAATCAATTACAGTAGTAACATGCTATCAGAGTTGACATCAGGTCCTCCTTTTCATCTTAGCCTCTCCTTCTCATACTGAATAGAGTACCACAGTATGAGTTATAATACGCATAAAACCTAGCGGTCAAACAAGGAAATGGTTCCAATTGTTTCTCTACCATACAGGTAGATAATATTGATAAAGGTCACCTTGTCCCAGAGAGATTTACATGGTTATCAAAATGTCACGCCAGGGTAAGTCTACACAAAACACAGCCCTTATTGAGTGTTTCTAAAGTTCCCTATGGAAAAAATGAATGCTGGAAAAACGATTGGAACCATTTCCCTGTTTGACTGCTAGGTTTTATGGGTATCATGACACCACCACTGTGTGGCTCTATAGAACATATGCTATAGGCTAGTCCATGAGCAAGATAGTGCAGTTCTTTTTACAAGGCCTAAAAAATATTTTGGGGAAGAAGCTGTTGACTCTCCTCCTGATCTGCCGCCATAGGCCTACACAGCACAGCCATTGGTCAGGCAGCACACAAAAATGTTCTTTGATCAGCAAGAGCAGAGCAGAATCCCAGCAAAAAAATATTACTTTGCTCTGTGCTTCTCCGAGTACGCACTTAAAAGCCTATAAATAGCCACGGCTATGTATGGATCATTTGATTGAGATCACATTAAATATCCTATAGGCAGATTTGATATTGCGTGCCCAGCGGAGTATCAGAGATGAGGGGCGGCATTGGGCACACCTGAATATATAGCCTAATAAGCAACTCATTCTAAAACACTGAGAAATATAAACATTTTATTAATTACATGACCCTCCCCTGGACTAGATTTGGAAAAAAAAGGCTAAACCCTCCCCTTGACTGAAATGTAAAAGCACGATCCTCCCCCATTTCCCTCAAGGCAACCATTCTGTACATGCCGGTCCATCCCTAAGAGGATGTTGCACTGCCAAAGGTCTGAATTAGGTCAAACTTTCCAAGGAGTCTCTAGAGTTTACATATGTGCTCACTCTCTAAATACCACCAAAATGTTCGCCATATGTGCTGAAGTCAAGAAGAAAGGTCTTCAGTGAATCATATTTTATGTTAGTCAGACAAGCATTAAAAAACATCTACAATCACAATATTGAATTTAAATTTATTGGAACTTTTTTGTTGAAAATAACAAAATAGAAAGAGCGAAATATTGCAAACATAAATACTGTAACCCAGACATTTAAAAAAAAAATAAGACAGAGTGGTTCAACATCATATAAAGTGACAGTTCTACTGTTTCTAACCTTTTTGGATCACAGATCAGAGATTTCAACCCTGTAAATACTTTTACAAAGAAGCTTGACTAAGAATAAAACAATATCCCAGTAGTCTTATATTTGAGGAAGAATATAAACTGAAATATGTTCTGGTTTATTTAACTTTTTTTTTAATGGGATCTTCAAGTGACTAACAAAGCAGGTATCACAATTATTATATTTCTTAACATAAAATCGTAATGGCAATAATGAATGCCATCTTTACATACAATGCATATCTGGGACTGGTTCAGTGCATACTGTATACAAAGTTGCTTATAAACATTTAAAGAGCTGAACGTACAAAATGTAGTACTAAAAAAAAAAGTACAAAAACATGCACAGACGCAAAAAACACATTAAACCATTAAGAATAGGACCAGCCTGGTGAACAAATGCAGGAAAGGGGTCATGCCACAAAGAACCAACAAACTAGTTTAAGGAACTGGACCTTATTCCTGTACAGTCTCTGGTATTTGCACAGCATATTATTCAGCAAGTTCTTAGTCCGGTCAAGACAGAGTGAGGTGTTTAGTACCTCCTTAACTAACAAAAAAAACAGTTTGGACAGTACAAGTAAAATACAGTACGATGCCAATGAACTTAAAAAGCAAGACTTGTATTCATCAGGCATAACGTGTTGACAGGCATCCCCCATCCTGGTGCTTTGGTAAGATAGAAACAAAACGTTTGTGCGGCTAGAATTGAAAAGAGTACATTAAAGTGCATTCCCTCGTTTTTTTCCAATCCCTGGATTTTTTCCAGTAAATACCTGGGAAATTCTTTCGAATTAAAATTTTTCATGGTTATACATTTCAATATGCTGAGATATTTGAACAGCCTTTTGTGTATTCAACCAACATCTTCACAGGCCATTGTTGGTTTTGTATTTCTCCACTGGGTCACCAGAGGAAAATGCCTTTTCCATTTGACCCAAGTAAAGATCCAGAAATGTAAAAAAAACAGCATTTATTCTAAGTAAACATAATCTATTGCATTAATTTGTTGAGAAACAATTTTGTTGAATTACGGCATCTTAAAATGAGACTGTTATTAAAATGTTCAACATAGGCATCTTTCAAAATTCTGTAGTTTAATGTAAGAAGTCGTAAAAACGCAATAAAGATGTATAGAAAAGGCCTACTTCTAAGCTCTTCTCAGGTACACATCTGTGAAATCTGGCACCAGGGAAAAAGAAACCTCTTGAAGGGTACAGAGCTTATCAGCAAAAATCGCTGGGAGCACTGGAGAGCAAGGCCGATGTGAAAGTTAGTGTTCAGGCTACAGAGGCAACTTTGTCACAGTTGCTGGTGTACTGAATGTCGGGCCTGTCGATGTCAGCCTTCTTTTTGTCCCAGCAGGGCAGAGCACACAGAAAGAGCGTGACTCCACCCAGGAGCACAGAGCCTCCACTGAAGTAGAAGGCCAGGTCATAGGACTGTGTCCAGTCAAAGAACCACCCTGGAACAGGAAGAAGAGAGAGAAAAAAAACAATTTCAGCAAAATCTCTCGACGATATATGAATCAGCAAAAGACTAGCTAAAGGCCAACATCCTGAGTTCCACATTCTCACTCACGCATTAAGATTACATCATCTGTAAAAATGTTTTGACATATGGAAGAGTGATTCTCTGTAAAAGCATGAACATGAACCTGTACAGGCTCTAACCTAATGACTGTAAATGTGGACCACACACACTCAGCAATGTTGACCAATGGTGTCAGAAGTGGGATCTTTCTTACCAACAACAGGGGGCCCAAGCATGATCCCGAATCCACCGAAGAACATGAGGATCCCATGGGCTTGGGTCAGTTTGTCCAGGCCCACGATCTTGGTAGTGATATATGATGTTAGGGACCAGTTCCCAGAGAAGAAGCCCACCACAGCTGAGAGGACCTGCAGGCCTACGTAGCTCTTGGAGATGGGGATGAGGAGAAGGGCCGCCCCGGTCCCCAGCAGGGTGAAGGCGTACAGGAACACACTGTTGATCCACCTCATGTCTGCTAGCATGCCCAGGGTCAGCTTGCCCACACCGGTAGTGATGGCTACAATAGAGACCAGGGGGATGATTTTGACCTCGTCGATGAGGCCCTCACTCTGGGCCACGTCCTCCATGAAGAGGACCGGGGGGAAGGCTCCTAGGCTGAACAGGAATATAGCTATGCAGAGGGCCATGAAGTTTCTGTCATGCAGGAAGTCAGCCGTGGAGTGCATGTACTTTGAGTAAGCCTGACGCTTCTTCTTAATAATTTTCACAATGGCTAAACCTGCCATGAACCCCCTTTTGTTGTCAGGAGTGGGGATGTCTTTGGCGTCGATGGTGATCAGGTGATCCTTGACCGCCAGCTTTTTCTCGCCAGTGCCCGGTGTGGTCTTGAGGTCGTCAGCAGGCGGTTTCTTGAAAGGCTGCTCCTTTGTGCGCTCCAGAGCAGCCTTCTGTTTGAGGTAGTAGCCAGGCATGTTCAGGGGCCTCATGAAGCCGGCACAGGCCATGAGGTTGAGGGCCAAGGCCCCGATGATCAGCAGACAGCCTTCCAGGCCAAAGAGAACAATCAGCTCATTCTGAGTTGTGGCATAGAGGAACCCTCCCACACTTGTGCCTAAATGAGAGAAGGGAAACATTTAGTGTTGGCATTCCAAGAATGAGCCCTTAAGACATTCATTAATATGAATTTAATAAAATCCTTGCTTAGTGGGACATCATTACCTAAAGCTACCCTCCCTCAAGGGGACAAACACAGAATGCTCCAGAACTGTGTTGTATTACCAGTGTTCTTCTTGTCACCAGTCCACTTCCCTAATCACAAGGCTACAGTGTTTCTAGACTAGAATGTTTACCTTGGCATTCCAAGACTTCCGGCTTCTGAAACATGAAAGAACTGAGCATGAAGACTTGGTGTGAACCCAGTGAGCGAAGAGGGGGGCTGAAGTACCTGTGGTGACTATGCCGAGGGCGAGGCCACGTCTCTTGTCAAAGTACTGACAGGTGATGGTCAATGTGGCGGCATAGACAAGACCGCAGCCAAGACCTGTGGACAACAAAGACAACAGAGGTATTTTGATTAGCACATTTTAGAGGAGCATGTAGCTACAGTACCTTATTTTTTACTATGTTGAAGAAGACATTTAATGTTCTGAGCAAAGCCTTGCACAGTAAACTGTGTACATTAATGTGAAACTGTGGGAATTGGGTAAGGCCATTTTAGTCATGTAATAACATAGAGTGAATTCACCATGTTTAAAATATGTTGTTCTGTGATAAATATGTTACATATTAACCATACAAATAACTTTTGTTTAGTGTAAAATCACCCCAACGGTAATTTGATCCTCAAAGGATGACTGGGCGGAAAAGTGATGAGAGAATATTGAGCCACACGTGTTGAGTTTAAGGGATGGTCTAAAAATAGACACCTTCCTTCAAATATGCATGGCCTCTCTCTCAGGCCAATGCCACAGGCAGTGGCCGTCTATTGGGCTCTTTCCCCCTTAGCATGGCACAGCTGTCACTGGGTGTTAGATAATGAACTGCGATGGGTGCATTCAAACTGTTGGGGGGAGGCATCAGTCACATGGCAATCCGACTCTACCCTATTTTTATATTTCTGAATACATCCTACATATACCCTCATCCTACACATACCCTCACAGCGCATGTGTGGTGGAGCATAGACATGAACCTATTTTGAATAGACATGAACCTATTCAATTCTTCTTATGTGTCTTATCTATCATTTCCTTGTGTTATTGCTTAACTGTGTAATAGTTTTATGTAATGATGAGTTAAAAACACAATTCACTTCCAACAAAACCACAGAGTAAACAAGCAACTTCCTATAATTTTTCTCACACTTGCAAGGCTAATCTTATATCTAATAGTGGATCACACAAACTGCAGACTTGCTTCAGCAGAAAAAGACCATCACGAGCCTCTCACTTACCGACGACAATCCCGTAAGAGAAGATGAGGAACTGGACGTTTGGGGCGAAGGCGCTGAGCATCAGGCCCCCTGCCACCATGACCCCACTGAAGATGGTCACAGGGCGTGCCCCAAAGTTATCCACACAGGCACTGCAGACAGGACCTGGGGGAGAAAATAGGGCAGAGAGGAAGTGAGAATTCATTGTGTGTGTGTGTGGGAAAGTTGAGGGTACATTGTTGAATAGACTCTTCTTTGATGACACAAAGAAATACACATGATGGAATTAATATGGTGCATTCAGGATGCATGTGGTGTTAGCAACAGATGGCTTTCCTAAACAATACAAAAGCAGCAAAAAGGAAAGTGATACCGTTCGAGGTGTACCGTACATGTTGGGCTATTTCATGGCAGGAAAACCTGATGTATCAACTTTAACCATGTGACATGGTCCCCTTTTCCTGCCCTGATATTATTTTAAACTTATCGCTCCCTATATAGGACAGAGTGCTTGTGACCCTATTCGTTCTCCTCATATGATTACAACGAGGTCCCCTTAAGCGGCACTAGCTAGTTATTAGACACCTAAGCAGAGGTAAAGGGTCAGGGAAAAGGGCAGCCTGTGATGTTCGTTCGTCATCATCCTCACACCATATCGAATTTAAAAGCACACCGAGTTACAGAAATGTATCTTACAGTGCCTTCAGAAAGTATTCACGCCCCCTTACTTTTTCCACATTTTGTTGTTTTACAAAGTAGGATTTTGTCATTTTTTGTCAACGATCTACACAAAATACTCAAATGTTAAACTGGAAGAAATGTAAAAAAAAAAAATGTAATAAAAAAAACCTAATATGTCGATTAGATTAGTGTCAAAATCACGTTTGGCAGTGATTACATCTGGGTAAGTCTAATAGCTTTGCACACCCGGATTTGACAATATTTGCACATTTTTTTATTTTTTATTGTTCAAGCTCTGTCATGTTGGTTGTTGATCATTGGTAGATTTTTAAAAAAGTATTGCCATAGATTTTCAAGCCGATTTAAGTCAAAACTGTAACTAGGCCACTCAGGAACATTCAATATCATCCTGGTAAGCAACTCCGGTGTATATTTGGCCTTGTGTTTTAGGTTATTGTCCTGCTGAAAGGTAAATTTGTCTCCCAGTGTCTGGTGGAAAGCAGACTGAACCAGGTTTTCATCTAGGATTTTGCCTGTGCGTAGCTCTATTCCATTTCTTTTTATCATTAAAAAAAACTCCAGTCCTTGCCGATGACAAGCATACCCATAGCATGATGCTGCCCCCACCATGCTTGAACATATGAAGAGTGGTACTCAGTGATGTGTTGTGTTGGATTTGCCCCAAACATAGCTCTGTATTCAGAACATAAAATTAATATTTTTGATGCTTTTTTATTTATTTGTTCTATCTCTCAATTCCGTGATATCCAGTTGGTAGTTACAGTCTTGTCCCATTGCTGCAACTCCTGTACGGACTCGGGAGACATACATCCTCCGAAACACGGCCCTGCCAAGCCGAAGTGTTTCTTGACACACTGCTCGCTTAACTCAGAAGCCAACCGCACCAATGTGTCTGTCAGCATGCATGCGCCCGGCCAGCCACAAGAGTCACTAAAACACGATGGGAGAAGGACATCCTGGCCGGCTAAACCCTCCACTAACACAGACGGCACTGGGCCAATTGTGCGCCGCCTCATGGGTCTCCTGGTCGCGGCCGGCTGCGACACAGCCCGGGATCAAACCCGGAGCTGTAGTAAAGAACCCAGATCTGCCTTAGACCACTGCGCCACTCCGGAGGCCATTTGCAGTTTTACTTTAGTGCCTTATTGCAAACAGGATGTATGTTTTGGAATATTTTAATTCTGTACAGGCTTCCTTCTTTTCACTGTCAAAGACTCAATCATGGACACTCTCACTGACAGTTGTGGCTGCTTCGAGTGATGTATTTTTTTCTCTATCTTCTTGTCTTTGTGCTGTTGTCTGTGCCCAATAATGTTTGGACCATGTTTTGTGCTGCTACCATGTTGTGCTGCTTCTATGATGTGTTGCTACCATGTTGTTGTCATGTTGTGTTGCTTCCATGCTGTGTTGTCATGTGTTGCTGCTATACTATATTGTCGTCTTTAGGTCTCTCTTTGTGTACTGTAGTGTTGTGATGTCTCTTGTCGTGATGTGTGTTTTGCCCTATATTTTTCTTTTAAATGACTTGCCTAGTTAAAGGTTAAATAAAAATATATAAAATAAAAATCCAAATGTAATGAATAACTTCAGCATGCTGAAATGGATATTCAATGTCTGCTTTTTTAAATTGTTACCAATCTACCAACAGGTTCCCTTCTTTGTAATGCATTTGAAAATCTCCCTGGTTTTTGTGGTTGAATTTGTTTGATGTTTGTCATTCACTGCTTTAACTGAGAGACCTTACAGAAAATTGTCAGTGTGGGGTACAGAGATGAGCTAGTCATTCAAATATCATGTTAAACACTATTTTGCACACAGAGTGAGTCCATGCAACTTATTATGCGAGTTGTTAAGCACATTTCTATTCCTTAACTTATTTAGGCTTGCTATAACAAAGGGGTTGAATACTTATTGACTCAAGACATTTTAGATTTTCATTTCAATAAATTTGTAGAAATGTCAAAAAACATAATTCCACTTTGGCATTATGGGGTATTGTGAGTAGGCCAGTGAGAAAAACATTCAATGTAATTCTTTTTAAATTCAGGCTGTAACACAACAAAATGTATAAAAAGTCAAGGTGTGAATTGTATATCCTGATTGATGGCACAAGGGAAAATATAGGTCTGGTAAGGACAAATTGGATCCTTCAGTGGACAGAACAAGGGCTTGTGTAAAGTTTTGGGAGACCGTATGGGCCCAGATCCACAGCGGGGCAAAAGGGGGCTCAGCCCCATCAGTTGAAACGTGTGCCCCTCAGTTTTAGTTTTATGGCCTTATATAAAAATAGCAATAAAGTTCAAATGATTGAGTGACAGGTTACCAAAAAATCTGTATATCCGCTGAGCTGTGTCAGCACAATGGACAGAGTGCGCCGCGGTGTGTGTAGAGGGGCTACGGAGAGCCAGTGGGGTGGTTAGGTATGACTCCTTTGGGTTTCCATAAAAAGCGGGAAAAAACGGCTATGTGAATAACGTGATAAGCCTTCGCCAGTAATATTTTATTTTGTTTTATAAGGGTGGGGTCAAGTTTACCATTGAAGCTGCGTTACTCAACTCCGCCTCGCCACTACAGAGTTTAGTTAGCCGTAAATGTAACGTTAGTGTTATTATCCTTGGCCTATTTAGCTAGCTCGCACCAGCTAATCTGCCACTGCCACGATGGATAAACCCAATCAAACAACGCTAAATGAGAATGAGACACCTTGGCTACTGTGTCAGTGGTTGCTAAAAGTTGTGACAACATTGTGAAATTCCTCTCTGACATGGAATGGACGCGTTCGTACAACACAGAAGTAAGATATGGAGGCTACAGGGCAGCTCCAAGCAATTACGACAACGTTATGTAAGTACAAATCTCCAGCAATAGTGGTGGACAGTATGGAAGGCCAGCAGGACTGAGGATAAGAGACTGAGTGTAAAAGACTGTTCTTGGATGCTGTCAGTGGTGAAATGTACGAACGATTCAACGAACGCAACATCCAACTGGTGGCGGCCCTGTGTCCCCTTGACCCAGAGAGCTATGACTTTCTAGATGTGAAAAGGTAAAACCATTGCTGGATTTAAGTAAAAGAGATTTGGTGTAAACTGAGTTTAGTGTCGCTCGCCAGTTTTTGCCGACTGAAATCGCCCGCTCCGGCTCCAATGAGGAACAATGGACCCTGATCGATATACTGCAACGACTGTCTGAGTCTCGCTATTCCGACCGTGTTTACTGCACTGACACATGGATTGACTTTTGGGGCGTCCACAGCCCTACGTCCACTTTGAAGAAGCATGCTATACCAGAGGAAAGCTCAAATAATCCACTTGGCATTTTACAAGAAGATTTCGGGGAGAATGGAATGATCGATTATTCAGGAAGTTCCACAGAGCATCAAGGAGGCTGCTACTCTTCTGAAAAGTTAAGAAACAATCTAGCTGATTGCTTTTTTATCAAAATATTGGTGGTATAGCCAGTCGCATCATTTCAGCAAAAACCTAGGGTATAGAATGGCAAAATGACTTCCTTAGCCAGTTTAGGCTTGCTTTAGCCTTGCTTTTGAGTGTAGGGTACAGTCCATGGTGCTGATAGAGCGCAGCGGAGATTTCGCACCAACCTGCCAGTTCTTAGTCAAAAGCCCTCAATGGTCTCGTCATTTGAACTTGCAGGTTTATTGTGGTATAGCGTGATATAAACAGAATTCAATATAATTCCACTGCAATAACCCAAATGACGCCCCTGGGTATTGCTACATGTCGGTATGTTTCATCATATAAATATATACATCTTATTATGGTTTTCTTGGCAGCCTATTGGTTTTCGTGGTTGTAAATATAACTATGTATTTGAATTTGATCCACAGAAGTGTATTGTGCCATATCACAACGTGTTGCTTAACTCATGAGCACCATGGTTTTCCATGTTTGAAGCGGGGCCTATAGGCTTATTTGTTTGGCAAGATAGCTGTGCATGACTGCATCTCACTGTAGGCTGTTTTGGTTATTTGGATCTCAATTCACATTTTGCTTACTGCGTTTGTTAACTGTTACTGTAACTAGCCTAAACATAAATGGTATCATGCCTTTATCGATCTAATATTTTGTTTACTAGACCTACGTGGTAGTACCGCTGTTATGTTCTGCTTTCGTTCGCAGGTTTGTCAGTATTCTAAGCCTAACTAATCAGTAATTTTGTTTGCATGCATGAATAACTAGGCTACTACTTTCAGCATTTAGTTTGCACTATTTTGATAAGAACGCTGTGTACACGGCAGCATTCATATCGGCTGTTTGGAATACGCGAATTAACCTATTTTGTAGCTCATTTACATTACGAAACAGCCTTGCTTTAGTTTGTAGGACGCTGTCCATTGTGCTGATACAGTGCAGCGGAGATGAGAAGCCCCTGACTGCAGTGTGCAGTTTCGGGCCGGGCTCAATGTGGCGGGAGTAAACCATGGAAGTAATTGAGACGGTCATTATGCATAATTTACTTTGCAAATATTCATGTTATACTAGTGCAGTTGTATGTTTTTATATAACCAACTACCGCACCGATGATAGCGTAGCGTTAATTAGCACGTGAGCTAGCTAATTGAATACAATGAGGGAATTTGGACACATTTGCCTACTTAAGCAGTAAGCCTAGGTTTACACGTACAGTTATGTAATCGATTTGATCGTTGGTTTTCTGTGTTCAATGTATGCATTGTGTTTGGCTGGCTGGCGCTAAATGTGTATCGTTGATGCCGACGGCCATTCCCTAAATTACACATAGTCTACAGAGCCTACACCTAGTATATACAATAATGAAATTAAATGCCTATTGCTTATTTTATGTATTTTTAATTATCATGCCTTTTATGTCTATGCTTATTTTCTTTGATGTATAGAGACACGTTAGTGTGTTATTAGAGGGTGAGTGTCCCAAAATGTAGCAAATGCAGCAGCAGTCAACTTCATCACTGCCCCTAATGCACATATAAGGCTGAACAATATGGTCAACAACCACAAACGTCATGCGAGTGAGGCACAGAGGTACTATTTCTTTCTTTCTTGTATATATTTGAAGTTAACATTTTTTGATTTGCCCTATTTTTTCCCCCAGTTACATCAGTGAATTTAATTGTGCAACTTACTTTACTGTTATTCCTCTCTTTCAGAGTTCACAATCATAAAGTGTGGCTTCAGTTGTAGAAATGTGACCCACTTGCTACTGTACGGCAACAATAATCAACAGATCACAGTTTCTGAAGCAACTGACATAGCATCAGCGGCCAGTGGCCCCTCAAGAGCACCCAGAGGCCCTTAAACAGTCCCCTCAAGATCTTGTCCCCTGGACCTTGGAGGACTTTTGGTGTGGATGATGATCATGTTAGATATTTCTTTTCTTCTTTTTCTTTTTTCACTGAACTGTACCAATTGATTGTGCTTGCAGCATGCAAAGCACACTTGTTATTGCTCATACGTTTTCTTGTTTATTATTCATGACACTTTTTTGGACCTATTTCCTACAGTTTTTTACACTACATACACAATTCATACATCAAACTCCTGCAGAGCTGGACATTCAATGTAAAAATGTTTTGCCCTCTCACCGATTTCAACTGCCCCCTTAGTCACTTTATCCTGGCGTCGGGCCTGAGACGGTATCACCTCACTAACCCGTAATCTGCTGCCAACTCATTAAAGACTGCTATGATTTCCTAGCATTGTGCCAAGTCAAATGCAGCCCAATCCATTTAGTTTCCAAAGCTATATGCACATTGAATCGACTACTTGTTTTAGTACAGTGAATCAGTCAATCTCTGGATAGAAGAGACAGATGGTGATGAAAACCTGAGTCTTAAATGTGACTGTTCTTGTTATGCATGTCACTTGTGCAGAGACATATTGAATTACCGGTCAGACCACTGACAACCCAAGGATGTGTGTAATGAATAGCCAATCACGTCTTGTTGAACCCTGTCTCCACCTCCTTTCCATTTCACCACCAGTTAAAACAGCCCACGGTGTAAGGCTGCCAAGTCCCACACGTGTACTGGGAGCAATCTGTATAGTCATGACATATCACTGACCTCTGAAAAGGCGACAAAGTGAAGGGAGGCTTAGCCTGGTGGTAAATGTAAACCAAGACCGTGATCTCTCTGATCTTTGAATACAGCTTGCAGACATGCAGTGAACTGAGTCCTCCTGTGTCCCCTGGTCATTCCAAACGAATGAAACTGTTCTAAAGCTTTATTATCCTTCCTATTATCATTTTCCCTTTCCCACACACACCCTCTGTATGGTCACAGCTACGTAAGGGCTCCTCCTGCAGGTATGACAGGGCTGACTGTGGGGCGGCAGGTAGCCTAGCGTTCAAGAGCATTGGGCCAGTAAACAATCGGTCGCTGGTTCGAATCCCAGAGTTGGTGAGGTGAAAAATCTGACTGTGCCCTTAGTCCCTTATTGCGCCTGTAAGTCGCTCTGGATAAGAGCATCTGCTAAATGATATAAATGTAAATTACTTATCAACCAATAACCTCAACTAAGTGTTAAGAGCACCAAAGTGCCACCAATATTGCACAGTTTTCTTCATCTACCTAGGACAAGTCAGCACTGCACTTTCACAACTGTTGATATGTAGCAGGTAAAATACTCATTTTCCCATCTTATGTGCCACTAACTTGGTTAGATAAAAACTGGTCGGTTATTTCACCCATAATGCCACATAACTGTATGTGTTTATGGAGACATTGGACCATTCTTTTGTCTGGTTCTCTGTCAGTGACATCATTAATTACACAACAGCAACAGGTGCATACCAGGTGAGACTCTAAAGGAGACAATGTAGCTGCAACTGTAAAGTACATAGATAAGTAAATTCAGGTCTAACCACTGACATGAAGTTAAGCATATCAAGTCATAGCCATGCCAAGTAAATCAATATGGAATTCTTGAACAGATGTTCAGATGCTGAGTTGAATAAATGTATGTTAAGAAATCTATGTTTTATAATCTACAGAATTCTGCAGTTAAGCACAGTGAACTCTGTCTTTGGATGATAGCATTAGCCTATACCTATACAGTAACTAAATAAATAAACAAAGATATTTGGAGAATACTCACTGGCTATGAGTCCCACTCCAGAGACCAAGGAGCCGACCCAGGCCGTCATGCCTTTCCCCTCCTGGAAGGTGTGGAGCCACTCTGGGTACAGGACGCCCACCGACTGGGGGGAGCCGTAGGCCAGGAACTGGGCCATGAAGCAGGCCACAATGACCACCCATCCCCAACCTCCATCCAGCGCTTTCTTTGAGGTATGAGGACTCATGCTGTCTGCTTGGATCTTACAACTTCAACAGGGAGGGTTCCTGGGGAAAACAGAAAAATAGCAAAAAGTTTTAAAAACAAGCGCCATAGACAAGCAACTGACCAAATGCATGAGAATACAGACAAAATAAATCACATGCAAGTTTGGAACCAGGAATCATGATCAAGGAAGAGATACATGTCATAAGTTCAGTTCTAAAGTAGTAGATAAATGCCAAATGCACACATGTCTTGATGTTGATGCTGCTCTTGCCTGGTCTACCAGGCAGGTCACCTGTGTTACTGTACTTCCTAAACAGAGTGCAACCTTCCCATCCTGCGCTGCCCGTTTTGTGCCCTCACAGACCACACCTTGAAGGAGGGGAGTTTGGTGTCTGGACTGCCTACTTTAACCTGCCTTTTGTCTATTTCCCATAAGTTCTGGCACGAAACATTTATATTTTAGGGAAACGTTTTTTATCTTCCATGAATAATTTGTGCCAGGGAGCAAATTGAACTGTCGGTGCACTACTGCAGCATCCCCTCTCTCTCTCTCTCTCCTTGTTTTTAAAAACAAGGATGGTTGTTTTTAAAAACAAGGAGCGCGACAAAACTTGTGCATCTATCAATTTCCAATAAACACCATTATATGGAGGAACACCGTGCCAACTACACATAGCAACCTATTTTCTTTATTAAACAATGTTTTTTTTTGGCTTGCATTTACGAGATATTCGTTGGCAGTTAATCACCCATTGCATAGCCTACACATATATATTATGTTGTATTTAGCCATAGCCCTACTATGTTATAATGTTGTGGTATAGTAGCCGATTGTTATTTTATTAACACAAGGAAATACATGCGACTTACCTCAACAACATAAAAAAAATAACAGCCACAAGCACAACAACATGCAACTGCAGGATACGTGCGCGTTTGCCTACAGGGAGTTGCCATGAAGGATGGTTGGTATCCCGATAATATCTATGTATAATCGAAAAAATATATATACGACAACACCGGCGGATGCCGAGCGCCCGCTAGGCTATATCTGAGGTCCGGTGAGGCAGACCCGGGTCCCCCAGCATATTAGCTTACGCGCACAGTATTCGTTTTATAGCCTGTAGCTTTGTTTCCGGACACCAAACCGGTTCAAAGCTGTTTTTGCTGGTCCGGATTTGTGTGCTACCAACGTGGAGGAAACTCTGCTTCCTCTTCATAATGTGCGACTGTGTGGAGCTAGAGAGCGTACACTACACACTGCCACCGAGTAAACGCAACTGAATACGGATATGTTTTCTTCTATTTGATAATAGGCCCATCAATTCAATAATGATAGGCTACATTGTATGCATCGTGATAATAGTGGACATAGGTGGGGTGGGGGACATGTTATTCAACCGCATGCATAGGCTATCAATTATAAAAGTTAACATTTGTAATTAGCCTACCTGTGATGATCAGAAAGCGCTTCAAAGTATTTCAAGTCAAATCAGATTGAATGTTTCTTCACAAATAGTGTAAAAGCACCTTTGAATTTGTAAAAACTAAACGGAGTAATTATTTGTTATCGCAATGAAAAATAGCTGTTTCTTTTCTCTTTACAGTGAATACAAGTGTTATATATGCACTTTAGTATACACATAATAGACCTACTCTAAACGACAAGTAAAGGGATCCTCCGGAGTTAGCTCAGAAGGAGGTTATTTTGCCGGTGATGCTTGAGTGTGAAGTCTGAGCAATATTTACCAGGAACATTGTTAATATTGCGTCTGGTCCAGTCAGAACTGGTTACTTGTTGGCAAGTAGCCTAACATCAATTTGCACGGAGCGCTTGTTGCCGCTGACTGTGATAAAGCCTGCTCTCATAGACTTGACGTAACATAGTGAACTTAAATCCGGTACACTCAAATGAATATGATAGGTTACATTTGACATGGTTACATATGACAAGTTACTTAAGGCAAAAACGAAGGTAGGGTGGTTGGTCAGGGTGGAGGGGTGGACTTATAATGTGAACATCAAGTAACCAAGGTTGCAAGTTCAAATCTCATCAAGGACAACTTTAGAATTTTAGCTAACCCTTCCCGTAACACTTTTAGCTAACCCTAACCTTAAACCTTTCAGCTAGCCTTTCCCCTAACCTTAATCCCTAGCCTAGCTAATGTTAGCCAGCTAGCCAACATTAACTACCTAAGTAGAATTCATAACATATCCAACTTTTTACAAAAATCTGGAAGATATTGTACATTTTTGCCAAAATCTTAACATATTGCATATTTTGAAAATTCATAACATATCATACATTTAGCAAATTCTTAACATATTGTATGTTTAGCAAATTCGAAACATATCATTCGAAATGTACGAAATGAGTGATGGACGTCCACAAATGAATACATACCATATGAAATGTAACATATCATACTAAATTGAGTGTCTCGGATTTACGTACAGAATAATACCAAATGCTCTGAGGCCAGGTTGGATGGGGATGTACTTTGAGATGAACTGCCACTCACACATTCTATCCTGAACAAAAATATAAATGCAACATGTAAAGTGTTGGTCCCATGTTTCATGAGCTGAAATAAAAGATCCCAGAAATGTTCCATATGCACAAAAAGCCTGTTTCTCCCCCCAAAAATGGCACACATTTCTATACATCTCTGTTAGTGAGCATTTCTCCTTTTCCAAGATAATCCATCCACCTGACAGGTGTGGCATATCAATCAAGAAGTTGATTAAACAGCATTATCATTATACAGGTGCACCTTATGTTCAAATCAAATAGTATTTGTTACATGCGCAGAATACAACAGGTGTAGACCTTAGTATAATGCTTACTTACAAGCCCTTAACCAACAACGAGGTTGAAAAAAAATACCTAAAAAATAAATAAAGGAAACAAATAATTAAAGAGCAGCAGTAAAATAACAATAGCGAGGCTATATACAGGGGGTACCGGTACAGAGTCAATGTGAGGGGGCACCGGTTAGTCGAGGTAATATGTACATGTAGGTAGAGTTATTAAAGTGACTATGCATAGATAATAAGAGAGTAGCAGGGGGGCAATGCAAATAGTCTGGGTAGCCATTTGATTAGATGTTCAGGAGTCTTATGGCTTGGGGGAAGAAGCTGTTTAGAAGCCTCTTGGACCTAGACTTGACACTCTGGTACTGCTTGCTGTGCGGTAGCAGAGAGAACAGTCTATGACTAGGGTGGCTGGAGTTTAAAAAATTTTTTTTTAGGGCCTTCCTCTGACACTGCCTGGTATAGAGGTCCTGGATGGCAGGAAGCCTGACCCCAGTGATGTTGTGGGCCGTACGCACTACCCTCTGTAGTGCCTTGCGGTCGGAGGCTGAGTAGTTGCCATACCAGGCAGCGATGCAATCATGGTACAGCTGTAGAACCTTTTGAGGATCTGAGGACCCATGCCAAATCTTTTCAGTCTCCTGAGGGGGAAAAGGTTTTGTCGTGCCCTCTTCACGACTGTCTTGGTGTGCTTGGACCATGTTAATTTGTTGGTGATGTGGACACCAAGGAACTTGAAGCTCTCAGCCTGCTCCATTACATCCCTGTCGATGAGAATGGGGTGTGCTCGGTCGTCCATTTCCTGTAGTCCACAATCATCTCATTGTTGGGGACAATAAAAGGCCACTCTAAAATATGCATTTTTCACACAACTCAATTGTACAGATGTCTCAAGTTTTGAGGGAGTGTGCAATTGGCATGCTGACTGTAGGAACGTCCACCAGAGCTGTTGCCAGAAAATGTAATGTTAATTTCTCTAGAATTTGGCAGTACGTCCAACCGGCCTCACAACCGCAGACCACGTGTAATCATGCCAGCCCAACTCCACATCCAGCTTCTTTGTGTAATACATCAACAACATCATATTGCCATAGGTCTACTCAGCCTGGTCTCATAGACTAGAGCAAAGGCTTTCCAACCCTATTCCTGGAGAGCTATCGTGCTGAAGGCTTTTACTCCAACCCTAACTAACAAGTTTTGCAAATTTGCAACAAATTGTACGAATTGCAATTCGTAACATATTGCAATTCGTAGTATATCATACGAAATGGATGATGGACATCCACAAATTAATACACAAGTAATTTTTTCCACAATTGTTTACAGACAGATTATTTCACCTATAATTCACTGTATCACAATTCCAGTGTGTCAGAAGTTTACATACACTAAGGTGACTGTGCCTTTAAACTGCTTGGGAAATTCCAGAAAATTATGTATTTAGAAGCTTCTGCTAGGCTAATTGACATCATTTGAGTCAATTGGAGGTGTACCTGTGGATGTATTTCAAGGCTTACCTTCAAACTGTGCCTCTTTGCTTGACATCATGGGAAAATTAAAATAAATCAGCCAAGACCTCAGAAAAAATATTGTAGACCTCCACAACTCTGGATCATTCTTGGGAGCAATTTCCAAAGCCTGAAGTTACCACGTTCATCTGTATAAACAATAGTACGCAAGTATAAACACCATGGGACCACGCAGCCGTCATACCGCTCAAGAAGGAGACGTGTTCTGTCTCCTAGAGATGAACATAATTTGGTGCGAAAAGTGCGAATCAATCCCAGAACAACAGCAAAAGACCTTGTGAAAATGCTGGAGGAAACAGGTACAAAAGTATATTTATCCACAGTAAAAAGAGTCCAATATCGACATAACCTGAAAGGCCGCTCAGTAAGGAAGAAGCCACTGCTCCAAAACCGCCATAAAAAAAGCCAGACTACGGTTTGCAACTGCACATGGGGACAAAGGTCGTACTTTTTGGAGAAATGTCCTCTGGTCTGATGAAACAAAAATAGAACTGTTTGGCCATAAGGATCATTGTTATGTTTGGGGGAAAAAGTGGGAGGCTTGCAAGCTGAAGAACACCATCCCAACCGTGAAGCACGGGGGTGGCAGCATCATGTTATGGGTGTGCTTTGCTGCAGGAGACCCTGGTGCACTTCACAAAAAGATGGCTTGGTCGCAAAGGGGTCTTCCAAATGGACAATGACCCCAAGCATACTTCCAAAGTTGTGGCAAAATGGCTTAAGGATAGCAAATTTAAGCTATTGGAGTGGCCATCACAAAGCCCTGACCTCAAACCTATAGAACATTTGAGGGCAGAACTTAAAAAGCATGTGCGAGCAAGGAGGCCAACAAACCTGACTCAGTTACACCAGCTCTGTCTGGAGGAATGGGCCAACATTTACCCATCTTATTGTGGGAAGCTTGTGGAAAGCTACCCGAAACATTTGACCCAAGTTAAACAATTTAAAGGCAATGCTACCAAATACTAATTGAGTGTATGTAAACTTCTGACCCACTGGGAATGTGCTGAAAGAAATAAAGGCTGAAATAAATCATTCTCTCTACTATTATTCTGGCATTTCACATACTGAAAATAAAGTGGTGATCCTAACTGACCTAAAACAGGGAACCTTTACTAGGATTAAATGTCAGGAATTGTGAAAAACTGAGTTTAAATGTATTTGGCTAAGGTGTACGTAAACTTCCGACTTCAACTGTATGTTTTATTGTGTCCTTCAAAAGAACATTCTTTCCTTAGCTCACTACGAACTGAATGCACAATAGTGTAACTATTGTACCACATCAGAGGCCAGAAGGCTTACAGCTCCATTCTGTGTTATAGAGCAACTGTATTTATCAGATTTATAGTTAATACAGTACTGACTCATGAGGAATTTGGGAAGAGTGGAGCTATGCCTTTCATGTCTGACAGATCATGCCCTTCTGTTCTGTACTTTTGGAGAAATGGTTTTATTATTTCTGAGTCCTGGACTGAGGAAAGGACAGGCAGGGTTTTTCACACTGTGGTACCCAATGTTCCCAAGGAACTTTGATACAGTTTCCCACAGTCAAACTCTGAGGGATCTTACAGGACGACTTGGAATTCATAATCCCCTTCTTGAAAAGAGAGGGAACCACAGAGAGTGAAATACAGTTAATTGCATTCTTCTATGGTATTGCAATGTATGTTACTTCTGACCAGGGTTTCCTGAAAGAGCTAACTGTACTGACTTAAGAAACTATATCAATGAGTTCAATAAAGATTTTATAATAAAACATACAATTGAAGTCGGAAGTTTACGTACACCATCTGTGGGGATGTTTTTTTCATCGGCAGGGACTGGGTAACTGGTCAGAATTGAAGGAATGATGGATGGCGCTAAATACAGGGAAATTCTTGAGGAAAACCTGTTTCAGTCTTCCAGAGATTTGAGACTGGGACGGAGGTTCTGGGGATGTGGGGATGTTTTCGGCTGCAGGGACTGGCTGACTAGTCAGGATCGAGGGAAAGATGAACAGAGCCAAGTAGAGAGATCCTTGATGAAAACCTGCTCCAGAGCACTCAGTACCTCAGACTGGGGCAAAGGTTCACCTTCCAACAGGACAACAACCCTAAGCACACAGCCAAGACAATGCAGGAGTGGCTTCAGGACAAGTCTCTGAATGTCCTTAAGTGGCCCAGCAAGAACCCGGACTTTAACCCGATTGAACATCTCTGGAGAGAACTGAAAATAGCTGTGCAGAGACGCTCCCCATCCAACCTGACAAAGCTTGAGGGGATCTGCAGAGAAGAATGGGAGAAACTCGCCAAATACAGGTGTGCCAAGCTTGTAGCGTCATACCCAAGAAGACTATAGGCTGTAATCGCTGCCAAAGGGGCTTCAACCAAGTACTGCGTAAATGGTCTGAATACTTAAGTAAATGTGATGTTTTTTAATATTTTTAAACATTTGCAAAAATGTCTAAAAATGTGTTTTTGCTTTGTCATTATGCGGTATTGTGTGTAGATTGATGAGGGAAAAAGGCAATTTAATCAATTTTAGAATAAGGCTGTAACATAACGAAATGTGGAAAAAATACACGGGGGCTGAATACTTTCCGAATGTACATACATTGTGTTTGTTCTGGACATGATGTAGCCTACCAATGTTAGACCAAACCGGCTATGGAGAACTCCACTATGCTGCTGACATGACCCTTCAAAAGTCAAAGGGGAAGTGGTGAATGATATTTTAGCAAATGTATGCCTCATTACTTTAGTTGGAAAAGATACTAACACACATCTCCCAGCAACTCTGGGAAGATGTCCAAGACTGACACCTAGGGAGGCTAAATATTTTCCCTGTCTCGCAGCATCATCTGTCCACATTCACACAAACAGAGACCTCAAGAGCAGCAACCAGCTGTTCAGTTGCATGAAACCAATCAGGGTGAGAGGGTCTGTTGTTGAAAACAGAGCCGCCCCACGGGTGAATAAACGCCAGTGTTTGCTCTGCCACCAGGTTCCGAGAGCCCCAGATTAAAGGGCAGTCTCACAGCATGACTCCTTTCAGAGTCCAATCTGGATTCCTGCTTGGATTAGTTTGAGTTGTTTAGCTCTGCAACATTATGCTGTATGATGAAAAATTACACACAGAGGTGTCTATCATATCACATCTGAAAACAGCTCTTTCAACATGGCTATCGCATACATTGTTTTAATGGTTGTTCTTTTGGCCCAAATGTGTGAGTCAGTCTCCGGTCTACCCCTGACCTGAGGCCTACATTTCTGTAGGAAAGTTCCCACCCAGTTCTTGGGGTTATTGTAATGACATTATAAACGTTTATCACAGTGATCTCCCTGGTGAGTGGAGTCATGAAAAGCCGCTCTCCTGACTGGCTTGAACCAGTGTGAACCAAGTGGACTTGACGTTTGGTTATGGGAGCACAGCCAGGGGCGAGAGGTGAGCTATTGAGAGAGCTACTTAAAATGAATTCAGGGTGTTAAGGGGTAACAGGAGAAAGCCGGGCAAGGCTATTTTTATGAGGCCAGTATCACACGCACAGCGGCTAAAAGAGAAAAGGGGATTACTGAACAGCCTGTGAAGTGGTTCTGATATTGGGAATAACATAGTTCCTCGCCAGAGTAGGATAGCATTTGGCTGAAGCCAGAGTAAGATTTAATTGCCTGGGTTCTCTGAAACCAAGAAAACACTGGAATGTTGGAAGTGTGGGTGTGTTATCAGGACTCTGATCTGGAAACCATCATGGAAATCAAAGGGCAAGACATTAAGGACATTACACAGACACAATAACACATTCACACCTTTGAACATATAATTTCCAGTCAATTACTTTATTAGTGCCAAAAGTTCATCTTGCGTAACTTGTGTGAAGTTCAGCTCAGGCTTATGCCAAAAACAAGTGTGACTGGAACACATGATTTTACAGAACAGTGCATGCTTCAGATAAGCCACGGTTATGTGTGTATTCAATGCTGGTATTCAAATAAAAAAAGAGAGCAGAATGAAGGATAAACAGTGTCAGTCTTTCACTGGTTCACACATGACAACCTCCAATAGAACTGAAAACATTACCAACAGTCAGAGTTGCCACATATTGTAAAAACAAAGTACAACACACTAAAATTAGAGTCATCTTCTCAAGAGCTTTTAATCATACATAGAAATGTCATTCAACAGTACCATTCATGTAGAATGTTATATCAGTATATTTAGTGTAAAGAGCATTACGTTTTTGTCTGATGAGGAATATCCATAGGGATGACAAAATCTTTTATAACCACACCAGAGATAGAGCTGTGGAAGAGAGAGAAAGAGACGCAAGAGTACATGACTACATATATTGGAACACCTCAGACTACATTTGAATACCTCAAAAGCCAACATTTATCTGTGGTTTATGTACCACTGTCCATCCTTTTGTTTTTTTGTGTTTTTTGTACGAGCAGTGTGGCAAGCAGTGTCTTTCAGAATCAAAAAGTCAACATATCTTTACGCTAGCTCCCTCCCATCATCAATGCCCTATATCTGGGTTACTCCTAAAGCTGAGATTTCTTTTACAATACATCTTACTGACTTAAGCAATTCTTACTGGGATGCAATTGATTATGTTGTTTTTGAACAAGGGGGTGGGGTGTGCACATTACTGCTGTTGGAATGTGGTATTGCAGACATGAAAGGGATCCAACAGACCCAGCCCACAAACACCACGACAAGACATTGTTACGTACGTGTTGGTTGTTAGCGCCACAATAATTCCAATCGTCAACAGTTCCAAGCAAAAAACAAACATGTACAAGACAAGGTGAACAGATATCAGCCTACAAATCCCAGAAGCGCAGTTAAAGTCAGTAAATTCCTTAGAACGCCCCATGTTGCTTCAGGTCTTCTGCCGGCTCATAGAAACTTGCTCTGTGGGGTTTCAACTCCCTGGTTGTCGAAGTAGTGTAGCATGGCATAGCACGTTAAGGCTGGGAGGGGGGATGCGCTGCATGCTGCGACATAGCTGCAGGAGAGGACATGGACTGGACCATTGGCTGGGCTGGCGGGGGGAGCGGGTGCAGAGGCTGCGCCCCTGAGTGCGTGTTGGGGGAGGGCGGCGGTGTCGGACGTTTGAATTTATCTGGGCTGGTGCTTCTTCTCGGGGAGGGCCTCTGTTTTGAAGAAAAGAGGGAAGACAGAGGGCGATAAGAAACACTCAGTCACATCAATTCTCATCAACAAAAAAAAGACCCCTTCTCAAAAAGCTTCCATTTTAAATCGAACACCTTCAAATACCTTTCTGTAAACAGTTCCCCTGCTTACGTGAGCATTGGTGAGTCATAAACAAATACTGCTGGTGCCAAAGCGCTGGCGAATACACCCTGGCTTTGATGAGTATCTGAGTGGCTGGCCTGATGCACCTTGTCACCACCACTTACTACTGATGAGCTCTAGGATCTCTAATGACGGCTGCCACCCAGAAACCAACACACTTCAGAGGCACATGCTGACAAAAAAAGTAATGCTCATCTCTGGAGCACTCAATGTTACCATGGAAACACACACACAAAAAAAGAGTGCTTGTGTCACTTTTGCAAAGGGCAAACGCAAATCACTGAAAAGAAGCAGTGTTCAGCTCACAAAGTCATCTCTGAGCTAAGAACTGTTTCAACCCTGAGGGTGCACCTAGTACCTGATGAAAGGAGGGTGAACTCCTGTGACTTCTCCCGGCAGCCAGTCAGACACAGGAAATCAATGTTACTTAACCGGTCTCCATAACCACAGGGAACGGCTTCACTGTACAGAGACACTAGGCTCCCACATTTACATCCTCAGTTTTTATGCAAGTAAAGTCCTACCATATATATATATTTAAAAAAATATATATTTTAAAATCACGGCAGCTGTGATGGAAACAGGAATTTTGGTACAATTTTATAAATGCCGACAGAATTGGTTTGTTTGACATGGTGGGATCTTTTGGTGACTGTAAAATCAATTATGCGAGAAATGGCGTTAAATGCCGTTATGCTCAAATATTGATATAACAACCATCATATCAAAGTAAACTTGGGAGTAACACGATGATATGTTGTGTGGTCCTCCCACTACAACTCGGAAAACCATGCAGTTTATTAGGCTACAGATGAAATAAATTAACTTAACAGGGCGGTGAAAGTGCACAGTGATCTTGATGCTCCATTCCAATAAATATTGAGGGTCGTGTTCTGGTGACACGATGATCGATCACTGACTGTTGTTTAACAAATATACATTTTCTCGCTGTTATCCATAATAATCTCATCATGTAGACTAGCCAACCCCCGCTGTATATGAGAGCTGTTGGCTAGAGCGCACATTTGATATTTAACGCAACAGTTTTTGGACAAAACTATGGGTAGAGTTGAAAATGCAATGGAAACATATTGAACTTTAGATTTGTATTCTGTACATGAAAATATAAGCGAAAAAGTAAATTGTGTGTGCAGTACATCACACACCGATTTGTATCCGCAACAAATGCATTTGGTGGAAACACCACTGGTGGGAAAATGTGCATATTTTCTTAATGCAGATTCTTGAATATTTGCATGAAAATCTGGTCGCCAATTGGATGGAAACCGAGCCGATGTTGACACGGAGCCGGAGGCGTCTGCAGAAGACAGTCACTGATGTAATTACAAAATGTTCTACTCCGTACTCAGACTCCTACTCAGAACTTGGGTATATTTTTGTGTCAATTTGCAATTAATAGGCTAATCCATATTCCCTTAGGCTGCTCCTAGGTACTTTTGCGCAGCAATGGAATGAATGATGGGACAGAGTGACCTGAACAGCGGTAACAGGAAAGTGAATTTCCTAAAGCCTGTGGTAATGAGTGGTTGAACGGGAGACACAGGTCACAGGGAGCTGTGTCAGATTGGGCTGATCCCTGCCGCCACCACAGTCATTACCACCCTGATGGCACTGGGAGAGGACATCCTGAGTTGATAACAGGCACTGGGAGGACAATTAAACACAGGCAGGGAGGTCCCACAAGATTGTGCCAAATGGTGTGAGAACTGAAATACAAGCTTTTAAATTAAGAGCATTCTTCAATTCCACAAGCAATGAATTTAGCAGTATTGATTGTTATTATGTTTGAGCATAAGAACACAGCATTAGCCATGGTAAAATGCATAGAATTGCAGGAAATTAGCTTTAAAAATGTCAACATTCTCTTAGCTCATGGCAGAATATGTAGAATCGCATTAAATTAACTTTAAAATGCAAACAATTCGCTACTCCGCCATCGAGAAATTCAGCTGCGCAGACCTCACCCATTACCATGCCCATCTACATATGCCCCTTTTGATACAGAAAAGAACCCTGCACACCATACAAATCTGCTGGCTCAGACTGACTCCTGGCCCGTTTATTGAAAAGACCTCATTTGATAGAACATTCATACAGTCCAGGGATCACCAACTACATTCAACAGGGGACCATTTTTTTTCTTGAGCACATGTTCGGGGGTCCAGAACATAATTACAAATAATCCCAAACAGATATAATATTTGACTAAAACAATTATTTCAAACCTTGCTATATGATCACGCGACTCTCTTATGCGTGAGAATATAACTTGGAGCTGATTTCCCAGTGTTTTTACAGTCTTATGTCCAACAACAATGTATTTATTCCTCAGAAAACTTGGGGGGGGGGGGGGACGACAACAACACACACAAATAAAACTACCATACGTGGAATACCATCAAGGTTAGTCATGTAAGATGACGGACACAGGAGCTTTATACTGTACCAAACAAGTTAAGATGTGACCCAGATTAGATACTCATTAGATACACACCATAAAGATTAATGGCCCACTTACACCAGCCCTTCTCCATGGTATTGGTAGGAGATCCATTCTTCACTATTGCTACATCTCAGCAAGGATCAATGTACACGACAACACTCCCATGATATCTAGATCCGGGACATTTTTGTGTTAGTACCATCTGATAATGCTGTCTGCGCCATTTTAGAGAATAACTGGCATTCATCCATCTACACATCAACCCCATTATTTTTCATGGTGCAGCTTATATAGCTTAGTCTTGCTAGTTTGGATGCCCATTGGTGGTGTGATAGGAGTAAAGCAGACTGGATGCCCATTGGTGGTGTGATAGGAGTAAAGCAGACTCACCGCTACGCAGTGGGAGGATCCTCCGTGGATGTGCAGGGCTGGGGCGTTGAAGTGGGAGATGGCGGCTCTGGACAGAGTGGCCGGGGGAGTGAACCCAACTGTGTGACTACCGTATGACAGACCTGGAAGAAGACAAAGTCATTTAGTTTGTAATGTATTTTATGTCTCTGAATTCCATGTACAGTTGCAGCCAAATATATTGGCACCCTTGCACTTCTGTTGAATAATTCCCTATTTCTTAAAAAATAACTTAAAATAAAAAAAATGTTTGGTCCCCTCACCTTGTTATTTGATTTTCAACATTGCAGAACCAATTGTATTTTTGTAAACCTAAGTTTACATTTTTTATTTAGACAAATAGCATGGACAAAATTATTGACACCCCGGAGCTTGTACTTGGTTGAACAGCCTTTGGGCCAAGATAAATGCAGACACTCAACAAGCTTGTTGCACCTTTTCACTGCCAATTTTGCCCACTTTTCAGCAGCAAACTTCTCTAATTCTTCAATTATTAAGGGGTGCACTCCAACTTCTGTTTTCAGCTATTGCCATAGGTTATGGATGTGATTCAGATCTGGACTCTTCGCTGGTCACTCCAGAACCTCTTATTGAAACATTCCTTTTTGACGTGTGTTTGGGTTGTCTTGTTCTAAGACAGACAACCTTCAATGGAGACTCCGTTTTTGGACACTAGGTTAAACATCAGACTCAACATTACACTCCAAAACACTAATCTGCTGATTTAATGGATGTCTTCCACACGTTCAAGGCTCCCAGTACCAGAGGCAGCAAATCAAGGCCACAGCATTATCGAACCTCCCCCATGGTTGATTGTAGGGAGGGTGTTCTTTTCATTGAACGCTTAATTTGGTCATCAGTAAACACAGCGCTGATCTGTATTGCCAAAGAGCTCTAATTTTGTTTCATTAGTCCACAGAACATTTCCCCCAGGATTTAGGCTTGATAAGGTGGGTTTTTGAAAAGTTCAAATCAGGCTTTCTTGTGTCTCCTTCAGCAGTGGGGTCTTCTTAGGTTTACCAATGACCGGCCTCCCGAGTGGTGCAGTGGTCTAAGGCACACTTATCAAGAGAACATCCCTGGTCATCTACTGCCTCTGATCTGGAGGACTCACTAAACACAAATGCATTGCTTGTAAATGATGTCTGAGTGTTGGAGTGTGCCCCTGGCTATCCGTAAATAAATAAAAACAAGAAAATGGTGCCATCTGGTTTGCTTAATATAAGGAATTTGAATTTTTGATACTTAAGTATATTTAAAACCAAATACTTTTAGACATACTCAAGTAGTATTTTACTGGGTGACTTTCACTTGAGTAATTTTCTATTAACGTATCTTTATTTTTTACTGAAGTATGACAATTGGGTACTTTTTCCACCACTGCAATTGAGTGCAGGAAATGCAGAAATTATAAATGTGCTGAAATTTGTTTTGGTTGAAGTTGAATGGAACAGTATAAAACATTCAGAATGGAGAAAGACTAATTGAAAACACTTAGAATGTATGTGTTGCCATCCTAGGATCACTCACTACTCATAAAGCAAATGTAGAACTTTTATTATTCAAAAACGAAAAATACTGTCAAATACAGTCATATTGTCAATTTTTTTAATGTATTATTTTTATTTTATTTTTAAATGCCTTGATATAATAAACTCAGCAAAAAAATAAGCGTCCCTTCTTCAGGACCCTGTCTTTCAAGGATAATTCGTAAAAATCCAAATAACTTCACAGATCTTCATTGTAAAGGGTTTAAACACTGTTTTCCATGCTTGTTCAATGAACCATAAACAATTAATGAACATGCACCTGTGGAATGGTCGTTAAGACACTAACAGCTTATAGCCGGTAGGCAATTAAGGTCCCAGTTATGAAAACTTAGGACACTAAAGAGGCCTTTCTAATGACTGAAAAACACCAAAAGAAAGATGCCCTGCTCATCTGCGTGAACGTGCCTTAGGCATGCTGCACGGAAGGATGAGGACTGCAGATGTGGCCAGGGAAATAAATTGCAATGTCCGTACTGTGAGACGCTGAAGACAGCGCTACATGGAGACAGGACGGATAGCTGATCGTCCTCGCAGTGGCAGACCACGTGTAACAACACCTGCAGGACAGGTACAGGATGGCAACAACAACTGCCTGAATAACACCAGGAATGCACAATCTCTCCATCAGTGCTCAGACCATCTGCAATAGGCTGAAAGAGGCAGGACTGAGGGCTTGTAGGCCTGTTGTAAGGCAGGTCCTCACCAGACATCACCGGCAACAACAGCGGAGTCAATCACCACCTTCTGGAGACACCTGAAACCCCACCTCTTTAAGGAATACCTAGGATAGGATAAAGTAATCCTTCTCCCCCCCCCCCCTTAAAAGACCTAGATGCACTATTGTAAAGTGGCTGTTCCACTGGATGTCATAAGGTGAAAGCACCAATTTGTAAGTCGCTCTGGATAAGAGCGTCTGCTAAATGACTTAAATGTAAATCACCTATGGGCACAAACCCACTGTTGCTTGACCAGACAGGACTGGCAAAAAGTTCTCTTCCCTGACGAGTTGCGGTTTTGTCTCACCAGGGGTGATGGTCGGATTTGCGCTTATCGTCGAAGGAATGAGCGTTACACCGTGGCCTGTACTCTGGAGTGTGGAGGGTCCGTCATGGTCTGGGGCGGTGTGTCACAGCAACATCGGACTGAGCTTGTTGTCATTGCAGGCAATCACAACGCTGTGTGTTACAGGGAAGACATCCTCCCTCATGTGGTACCCTTCCTGTAGGCTCATCTTGACATGACCCTACAGCATGACAATGCCACCAGCCATACTGCTCGTTCTGTGGGTGATTTCCTGCAAGACAGGAATGTCAGTGTTCTGCCATGGCCAGCGAAGAGCCCGGATCTCAATCTCATTGAGCACGTTTGGGACCTGTTGGATCAGAGGGTGAGGGCTAGGGCAATTCCCCCCAGAAATGTCTGGGAATTTGCAGGTGCCTTGGTGGAAGAGTGGGGTAACATCTCACAGCAAGAACTGACAAATCTGGTGCAGTCCACGAGGAGTAGATGCACTGCAGTACTTAATGCAGCTGGTGGCCACACCAGATACTGACTCTTACTTTTGACCCCCCCTTTGTTCAGGGACACATTATTCCATTTCTGTTAGTCTGTGGAACTTGTTCAGTTTATGTCTCAGTTGTTGAATCTTATGTTCATACAAATATTTACACACGTTAAGGTTGCTGATGGTGGCCATATCGCCCAGCCCTACCAATTGGATACCATGAAATTGTGGAGGAAAAAGGGGTAAAAAAAATAAAAAAGTAAATAAATTAATTAAGGTTTACCAATGACCAAATGAAGCATTCAAAGAAAAGAAGACCCTCCCTACAATCAAACATGGAGGTTTGATAATGCTCTTAGGTTGATTTGTTGCAATACATCATGACATCAGAAGATTATCAAGGTGTTTTGGAGTGCAATGTTCAACCCAGTGTCAGAAAACTGTGTCTGTTGAAGGTTGTGGGTCTTCCAACAGGACAACAACCCCAAGCATACATCAAAAGCACCCTGAAATGGTTCAAGAAGAAACACTGGACTGTTATGGAGTGTTGATTGAAATGTATTGATTGAAATGACCATGCTGTAACATGGTCAGCATGTTTCAACCAGCCTTTATGGTGTTTCCCAGTCATGTAGAGATGACTGGGAAACAAAAGTGCCAATATATTTGCCTGCAACTGTATTTCTGTGGCATGTACTTGGTATGAATGTGAGTAAAGTAAGTTTAAGGACCTCTACGTGACTGGAAAACACCATAAAGCCTGGTTGAAACATGCTGACCATGTTACAGCATGGTCATTTCAATCAATACATTACACGGGCATTTGGGGCTGCTGCACTCACTAGGTCTCCACAACTGGCATTATACTTACACTTCTAATTGGGTGCACGGCACAGCGATCATCCAGCCAGCTACTTTGGGTCATTAGCCTCAGAAGCCTAACACAGTGTAGCTTGGTAACCTGGCCTGCTTAGCGTTTCTAGGGCCATGTCTAGCAGAGCTATCAGCCCCCGCTAACACTCTCTCATTATGTCTCCAGCTGTCTGACACTGCAGACTGTCAGAGATAAACAGACAAATTACCATGATGGAGTCTTATCTAACCCTATTACCCTATTTTTGGTCATTCCAGGGAGCATCCTTACGCTTACTTCTCTGGAGCAGCTTTAATGTAAAATGTTGCTCTTTGGAGAATGGGAGATGGAACTGGATATTGGCGGTGGTTTGTCTCAAGAGTGTTGTAACGTAGGCCTAATTGGGTGATTCAAGGTGAGAGACTAATCCTCAGGGGCGGCTGCAGTTATTGCTTGAGATCAATGTAACCTTTCAGTCAGTTAATATCATGAAGTACCAAAATGTCATTACTGAAAAAAAATGGAAAATAAAACTCTAATAAGGTGTTTTGAAGACCGACCAGTCATTGCAGCCCACTGGAACTTGAGCTCCATGGTCTTAAAGGCCCAGGGCAGTCAAATACTTGATTTCCTGTGTTTTACATATAGTTCCACACTATGCGGTTGGAATAATAGTGTGAAATGCCTTTCTAGTTTAAGTTTGAAAACACCATCTGAAATCAGCTTGTTTTGGTGGGGTGGCGTTATGGCTTTCCATGGTGACGTCACCAGGTAGTAAATTAGCTAGAACAATAAGAGTTCCAAACCTCTGCCAATAACAGCTAATTTTCCATTTTCCCCTCCACACTCAGACCCTCCTAGACACTGCTAGCAAAATTATTGTTTGAGAAATAGCCCTCTGCTAAGAAACTATTTTTGTATCTTTTTGACCATTTAATTGAACACAAAGGTACTTAATTGTTACCCAGAAATGATTTTGATACTGACATAAAAATGGCTGCATTGGACCTTTAATTATACCCCTGAAAACATTTCCTGGACAAAAAAAAAACTCAATCTGATCTGTTAACATGAACCATGGTTTTAAGGAGGTGCTTGGCATACTGAGCCTGGGTGTTGCAGGAGCTCTCTTTCTGCATAACAGGATATGCTAAGAAGAAAACTCAAAAGTAACTTGCTACAGGCAAAGGACGAAACAAACTAATTTCTCCCTCAATTGGTATCAACTTTAGAAGCTGTCAAACTTGACATGATGTCTGACATTTTCAGAAGGAAAAATGTGGTTAGGGATTGGGGATAGGGATATAAATAAGATTGAATTGAACTAATTTAAGAATAGAGTTATTGTTTTGATATACCTGTTAACCCAATGTTCAAAACAAGTAGCAACCAAGACAGAACTTGTACCAAGGTGACCTTAAATTCATCCAATTATCAGTAAGGATATATCAAACTGGAACAGAGAGTTCCTGATACACCGATAGATAAAATATGACTTAATGAGTAACTAAATATAAACTAATACACCTATTCATATCACACAATATTATACAACAACTCTGTCAGAGTCAATGGTGCTCTTTATGGATGTGTCACTTTCTCTTCCTTCAACCAGTGACATAACAAATATTCATAAAACAGGGTGTAATTATGAGGTGTTGGACGTGGGCCAAGGTATTCCTGTACTGTACGTACCAGGTGATATGGGTCGGCTGGAGCTGGGGGAAGGAGTGTATGGGATGGGACTGGATACCGTCCGTGCTCGCAAGCCTTGAGCTGACATCTCATTGAAGTACCTGAGGGAGGAAAATAGCAGTTTAGACAATCATTTTATGTCTCCAAATATCACTCCCAATCGCTTGAGCAATGATTCGCTGTCTGAAACGGAAAGTACTAGCATTGGAGTATCAAGTGTGACATTGAGGAAGTGAGAATGTGGGGTTGCTTATTTGACTTTTGGCTATGCATGGCTGACCGTAGAATAGAACTTAAACATAGGTTGGAGATGGTGAAGTTGGAATAGAGTGTTTAATGGGTTGCTGTTTCATTTCTACCTCTCGTCATCCATCTCCAGACTGGACTCGCTCTCAGACAGCTGTCTACACAGGGCCTCGCGGCGCTCCATCTCTCTCTGCAGCTTCCTCTGCAGACGGATGTTCTCCTCACGCATGTGTCGCTCCTCCTCAATGTACTGGGCCCGCTTCTCTGTGTCTGGGAGGGGACAGACAAATAAAGTTTCATTAAAAACGAAATGCATCATCATTACACAGAAATGAGTCATTTCACAACAATGTATTGTTCTGAGAGAGCAAAGACGCAAAATATTTTAGACAATATTATAATTAATGTGCTTACCAAAAGTACTTTTCTATAATGCACCACTTCAATAGTTGTTTTCCTTAGCCTTTCATTGGTGTTTTTTTAATGTGCTTTTTTATTGCTATAGTATAGCAGCTATTGCACCCAAATACACTGTGTTCGTCATGTTTCAAAGTAACACTAGCCCCATAGGTGAAATAGGTGACTTATGGTCTCTAATGACAAAAAGGGTTATGAGGTAACAAAGCCCATGATTTCATCAGCTTCTTAGTATTATTTTTTTCCACAGCCCTGGTCCAAGAAGGCTTTAGACCAAACAAAAGATTGGTCTGACGACTCCCTCTAGTGGCTGCAGCAACCACCAAAGAACATCAACTGTGTGTATAGCGCTGTCCGCGTTACTGAAGCTGCAACATAATTACAGCCAATTCTGACTGAATAGTTATGTTAAAGAATTACCTAATTTGTTTAGGAAAAACATTCCCTGCTCCCTGGGGCGGCAGGGTAGCCTAGTGGTTAGAGTGTTGGACTAGTAACCGGAAGGTTGCGAGTTCAAACCCCCGAGCTGACAAGGTACAAATCTGTCGTTCTGCCCCTGAACAGGCAGTTAACCCACTGTTCGTAGGCCGTCATTGAAAATAAGAATTTGTTCTTAACTGACATGCCTGGTTAAATAAAGGTAAAAAAAATAAAATAAAAACCTTGCTCTCTTTACGTGACACATGTAAGCATCACATGCACGTGACCAATAGGGCCTGACCTATAGCATATCATTATCACAAATAAATTGGTTATAGCAAACTCTGAACACGTGACAACAAAATGGCTGCAGAGGACATGAAAAATAACTTGAAACGGGGGAATGTTTAATGGTTGCGCAGGAGGTAAAGGGGAAGTCTGATGTGTGGAATAAATTTGACTAGTTGTTGAAAATACAGGAGATCAAGAAAAAGGTATGGCGCAAGCTTTGCGCGCAAATTATGTGTGCTGTTAGATTACAGAGAAAAATATGTTTGGAACAATGTAAACAACACATTATAAGCGTACCAGAGTCTGTTGTAACATTTGTTTAGTTTTTTTGTAAATCCTTTATTACAGTAAAGACTAAAAACAGTCGCATTCATTCGTGAATGCAATTCTCTAAATGAAACAGTTTAGGCCTATTTATTGTTAACGTTAATTATTCAATGGTCGCTTTGTTATTTTAAAACTAAAAGGCTTGATTGCATTTTACATCATGAATGACTCGTATTCTGTGTGATGACATGAACGAATAAATTATTGATTGATACAGTAGCCTATATAAGTATTGAAATACAGGCCTAAGTAAGTTACAGTATTAAGACCAAAGAGGATGTGCTCTTAGGCATACAGCCGGTGGTTATACAAGGCTGCTATACTTAGCCTACTAATGATGATGACATTACTTTTTATTATGATAATAATAATGACAATAACAAGGCGATCACAGAAAGATGGTTATTATTATTATTATAAATATAATTTGACAATTTGGAAATCTGTAAAGACTGAATAAATTATAAATAATACCATGGTCTAAAAAAACAAGTGTAAAGACTTTATTACAACATAGCAAAGATTAAAAACAGCTGAATTTGTGAAATTGTTGCGTGAGGCTTGGTGCTCACGGAATAAGTAGGCTATTGAGTGTTTAATCAGGCAACAGAAGCAGGATCTGTCTCATTTCTGTAGATACACAGTACCAGTTAAGTTTGGACACCTACTCATTACAGGGATTTTCTTTATTTTTTTGCTATTTTCTACACTGTAGAATAATAGTGAAGACAAACTATGAAATCATGTGGGAATCAAAAAAGTGTTAAACAAATCAAAATATATTTTAGCTTTGAGATTCTTCAAAGTAGCCACCCTTTTGCTTGATGACAGCTTTGCACACTCTTGGTATTTTCTCACCCAGCTTCATAAACCATCTTGAATGAATTTAAATTAACAGATGTGCCTTGTTAAAAGGTCATTTGTGGAATTTATTTATTTCTTAATGTGTTTGAGCCAATCAGTTGTGTTTTGACAAGGCAGTGGTGGTATACAGAAGATAGCCCTATTTGGTAAAAGACCAAGTCCATATTATGGCAAGAACAGCTCAAATAAGCAAAGAGAAATGACAGTCCATCATTACTTTAAGACATGAAGGTCAGTCAATAGGTAAAATTTCAAGAACTTTGAAAGTTTCTTCAAGTGCAGTCGCAAAAACCATCAATCACCATGATGAAACTGGCTCTCATGAGGACCGCCAGAGGAAAGGAAGACCCAGATTTACCTCTGCTGCAGAGGATAAGTTAAACTGCACCTCAGAAGCAGCCCAAATAAATGCTTCAGAGTTCAAGTAACAGACATCTCAACATCAACTGTTCCGAGGAGACTGCGTGAATCAGGCTTTCAAGGTCGAATTGCTGCAAAGAAACCACTACTAAAGGGCATCAATAAGAAGAGGAGACTTGCTTGGGCTAAGAAACATGAGCAATGGCATTAATCTGTCCACTCCTTTGTGAGAGTGTGCAAAGATGTCATCAAGGCAAAGGGTGCCTACTTTGAAGCATTTAAAATATATTTTGATTTGTTTAACACTATTTTGGTTACTACATGATTCCAAATGTGTTATTTCATAGTTTTGAAGTCTTCACTATTATTCAACAATGTAGAAAATAGTAAAAAATTAAGAAAAACCCTTGAATGAGTAGGTGTGTCTGTTGACTGGTACTGTAAACGGTTGACTGGTACTGTATATGGATGATTTATAAAGCCCGGCACATTTAACAGTTGATTATAGACCTAATTAAGTTGGGGTTTCGTCTCTCCTCACTTTTCTTAGACAATCAAGGCAAGGGCTGTTTTCTCATCTCCTAACTATGCTGCTGCCGCATTGTTCTCAACAGCAATATGCTGGTTACTTTGGTCTAGGAAAAGCCGCCAATTCAACAGCGTTTCAGAATCGCAGACAGCGACCACTACCCAATGTGGGAGAAAGCACATTTTTATAAAATAATATTTTTTATTTTATTTGTGTGGCACCATTGTTCTTACATAATATAACCACCACATACAATTTCTGCAGCACACTTCTTAGACTGATGGACTGTGCCATCCCTACGGCCTCCACGATGGATCAGTCCACTCCGACAGGCGCGAAATCAGACAGGTGTCTTGTATACAATTATTATTTATTTGACTGATACTGCTCGACTAAAGAAATCTCGGTCAACAAACAGCCTATCACCCAAACAATTGACCAGTCGACTAAATGGGGTCAGCCCTAGTGTGTCCACATCTGTTTGAGTGGTAGAACTAATCGTTCCCAAATTTAATTAAAGTGTACCTTTCAAACACATGATAGATATGTATCTGTAAAAATAGTACTCTACCACTGGTGTTCTAAGATCACGTGAAACAATCAGTGAACAAAATGAAAATAACTGACTGTAGATCTTCTTGAGCACCAAAGCTTTTACGAATTTTTATGATTTCTACAAAACTAGGTCACGTCATGATGAGTTCACCGTTAACCATCGGCCTTTGACACTCACGCTGCAGCTCAGTGGTACGGAGGCTCTTCTTCAGTCTCTCCACCTCGTCCTTCAGGAAGCGGATATGCCGCATCATGTTCTCCGGAGAGTCGATCTCCATGGAAACATCCCTGGGAGAGGGAGGAGCAGACACAGGCTGGTCCAACTTCTCCTGGAGGATTCTGTCAAAGTTAACAGATCCGCCAGTAAGGGAAGATGGAGAGAACCATTCAATATATTATTACTACTTTCCTAATAAAAGATCATCACTGAAGAGCATACAACAGTGATATGAAGGTTCATTTTGTTTACTTTCAACCATTCACTGAATCCAGCACCGAGGTTTCTCTAGATGTGCACATACTACTCTACTCCTAAAGAATATACGGTTACATAATAAAATCGTACCTTTTCTCTGCCTCCAATTTGTCCATGCGCTTCCACAGTCTATTGACAAGAGCTTCTTGTTCTTGCTCTAATGTGTTTTCGAGGTCAATCTTCTCGCGCCTTAGCTGGAAAGAAAGGGAACACAGAAAAGAGATTCAGTTTCAGAACATCTTGCACAAAGAAATGCACACCCACACAAAAAACACATACATCCCCAGCACGGTAATGGCACTTTCTCTTAAGTGGCAGTGCTGACGTGATGTTTAAACTTTGTCCTCATAGAATAGACTCAGCTGCACCAAGACGATGTCATTGCGCATGGCGTCATTCACAGGAGGCTGGTGAGGGGAGGACGGCTCAGACAAACGGCTGGAATGGGGTGACTGGAATGGTATCAAAACCATGGAAACTATTGTGTTTTGATGCCTTTAAAATCATTCCATTCATTCATTTCCAAACACTATGAGCACGTACTCCCCAATTAAGGTGCCACCAGCTGCCTGTGGTGTCATTATAGTGTCACTGTACCTGCTCCAAGGTGAGCTGCTTTGATATTGTGTCGTTCTCCATTTTCTTGATCTTCTTCATCAGTTTGTTGACCTGGAACTCCTGCTCCTGTTCCAAGTGCTGTTCCAACTCAGCCTTCTCATGTTGTAACTGTGGGAGGAAAAGGGGAGGAGAAATCAATGCAAGTAATTGCAACCACTGAAAAGATTGGCATTGGAGCACTGTGGCTACATGTTGATTGGTCTGTGTTATAGAGATGGTAAAGGGTTGGTACTGCTTGTCTCTGATTGTGATCTGGTGAAGAATGTCTTGTGAAATGGTGATGGTACAGCTAGATATAGCCCAAAGCAGCCAAAGTAACCACCTTTGGCAGTCTACCAATAAAAAGGGTGTGGCTCATAACATAGTTAAAAATAAGACGATTGTGTGATGGATTATGTAGATATATGTTTTATTAGGGCCAATTCGCAAATATCTAACGAATACCGACCAATCATCAGGTCAAAATAAAACAAACAAATTAATAAAACAGGGGGATGAGCTATTTTAGTTGAATGCTAGACGCCATTTGACAGCCTAACCTTAGCCCATTACTACAATACAGTGGACCCTAACTTCAGATGAACAAAAGACCAATTACTGAAAATAAAAATGAGAATTGGGCTGCCTGTTTAAACACAGCCATAGAGGCCTGTATTTGAAGGTGGATACAGGACTTCTGGTGCTCTTTCATGCCGTCCTTAGGAGGGGTGCGTCACTTGAGTGGGTTGAGTCACTGACGTGATCTTCCTGTCTGGGTTGGCGCTAGAGGTCGACCGATTAATTGGAATGGCCGATTAATTAGGGCCGATTTCAAGTTTTCATAATCGGAAATCGGCATTTTTAGGCGCTGATTTTGCCCAATTTTTTTTACACCTTTATTTAACTAGGCAAGTCAGTTAAGAACACATTCTTATTTTCAATGACGGCCTAGGAACGAGGCAGAAAGACAGATTTTTACCTTGTCAGCTCGGGGGATCCAATCCTGCAACCTTACAGTTAACTAGACGCTCTAACCACCTGCCTCACGAGGAGCCCGCCTGTTATGTGAATGCAGTAAGCCAAGGTAAGTTGCTAGCTAGCATTAAACTTATCTTATAAAAAACAATCAATCAACGACTGTCGTTGCACCAATGTGTACTTAACCATAAACATCAATGCCTTTCTTAAAATCAATACACAAGTATATATTTTTTAAACCTGCATATTTAGCTAAAATAAATCCAGGTTAGCAGGCAATATTAATGAGGTGAAATTGTGTCACTTCTCTTGCGTTCATTGCACGCAGTCAGGGTATATGCAACAGTTTGGGCCACCTGGCTCTTTGCAAACTAATTTGCCAGAATTTTATGTAATTATGACATAACATTGAAGGTTGTGCAATGTAACAGGAATATTTAGACTCATGGATGCCACCCGTTAGATAAAATACGGAACGGAATAAACGTTTTGTTTTCGAGGTGATAGTTTCCGGATTTGACCTAAGGCTGATATTTCTGTGTGTTTATTATAGTTAAGTCTATGATTTGATATTTGACAGAGCAGTCTGACTGAAGGGTGGTAGGCAGCAGCAGGCTCGTAATAGTCAAAGGTATATGGTTTAGAGAGAAATAGTCGACGTGTTATAATTCATGTAATAACTCGCGGCTGAACTTGAAAGGGGTTCCTTCGTTATTTTACCGTTCATGTTTTCCATACAGAATGTCTTTATCTACTTCAAATAAGGTCTGTGTTTTGTGCAGGCTTAACCGCCTTGGCGTTTTGATACCCGTGTAAATCTCACTAGGATAAGGTAAAGTTTGTCAAAATATTTTCATAAATCCACTCTACAATTTTTTTTATTTTTATCTTCGCTTATATTTAGCCAATACTGATCAGTTACCTTGTCCTATGGATATCTACACAGTTATAAAATTGGCAAGGTGGTGTAAGCCTACACGAAACACAGACCTTATTTTAAGTGAATCTAAAAATATCCTATGGAATAAATGAATGAAGGAACCGCTTTTCAGATTTTGCTAGAAGGTGTCATGGGAATTATGACTCGCACTTTGGTAGTCAATTCTTACCATGTCCATTATTAAAATAGGATTTCCTGCATATAGAAATGACAGTTTGTTTTCAACATTCATCACAGGTAACTTAAACTATTTTTATTCAAACAGTTGAGAGTATTTGTCTCCTAAGCAGACTCTTCAGTATCATTGTCACTTCAGAGCTGTGTGTGTTTTACAGATGGCAGAGAAACGCAGAGCACCAGTGTGGGACTATTACATGGAATTGGCACCAGGGAAAGCAAGGTGTCTTATTTGTGATAAAGATGTAAGCATGGGGTCAGCAACGGCTAAATCAAAAAATACCACCAACCTGTGGAATCACCTTAAGAACACCCATCTAAAAGCCCATATGTATTATATTAAGTTCAAATAAAAGTGTTTATTGTTCATTCAGTATTGTTGCAATTGTCATTATTACAAAAATTACAAAAACTGAGGCCGCATACAGCCTGCCAAGCCGATTAAATGTGGCCCGCACGGGACTTCAAAAATCCACTCTGGGTGCCACTTTAAAGTGTAAAACGAGATACAAAGTACAGTACCAGTCAAAAGTTGACACACCCACTCACACCCGCTGAAAGTTTCTTCAAGTGCAGTCGCTAAAACCGTCATGTGCTATGATGAAACTGGCTCTCATGAGGACCGCCACAGGAAAGGAAGACCCATAGTTAACTCTGCTGCAGAGTGTCAGTTCATTAGTTAACTGCACCTCAGATTAACGCCCAAATAAAAAGTAACAGACATCTCAACATCAACTGTTCAGAGGAGACTGCGTGAATCAGGCCTTCATGGTTGAATTGCTGCAAAGAAAAACCCACTAAAAGGACACCAATAAGAAGAGACTTGCTTGGGCGAAGAAACACGAGCAATGGACATTAGACCGGTGGAAATCTGTCCTTTGGTCTGATGAGTCTAAATTGGAGATTTTTGGTTCCAACGGCCGTGTCTTTTTGAGACACAGAGTAGGTGAATAGATGATCTCTGTACATGTGGTTCCAATGGTGAAGCATGGAGGTGGTGGTGTTATGGTGTGGGGGTGCTTTGCTGGTGACATTGTCTGTGATTTATTTAGAATTCAAGGCACACTTAACCGGCATGGCTACCACAGCACTCTGCAGCGAAACACACCCCTATCTAGTTTGCGCTTAGTGGGACTATCATTTGTTTTTCAACAGGACAATGACCCAACACACATCCAGGCTGTGTAAGGGCTATTTGACCAAGAAGGAGAGTGATGGAGTGCTGCATCAGATGACCTGGCCTCCACAATCACCCGACCTCAACCCAATTGAGATGGTTTCGGATGAGTTGGACCACAGAGTGAAGGAAAAGCAGCCAACAAGTGCTCAGCATGTGGGAAATCCTTCAAGCATTCCTCATGGAGCTGGTTGAGAGAATGCCAAGAGTGTGCAAAGCTGTCATCAAGGCAAAGGGTGGCTACTTTGAAGAATCTCAAATATGTTTTGAATTGTATAACACCTTTTGGTTACTACATGATTCCATTTGTGCTATTTCATAGTTGATGTCTGCACTATTCTTTTTTATGTAACCCGGTAAGTTGACTGAGAACACATTCTCATTGACCTCAACGACCTGGGGAATAGTTACAGGGGAGAGGAGGGGGGGATGAATGAGCCAATTGTAAACTGGGGAGGATTAGGTGACCATGATGGTATGAGGGCCAGATTGGGAACTTTGCCAGGACACCAGGGTTAACGATAAGTACCTTGAGCCCTTTAGTGGCCACAGAGTCAGGACACCAGTTTAACTTCCCATCCGAAAGACGGCACCCTACACAGGTCAATGTCCCATATCACTGTCCTGGGGAATTGGGATTTTTTTTTTAGACCAGTGGAAAGGGTGCCTCCTACTGTCCCTCCAACACAACTTACAGCAGCATCTGATCTCCCATCCAGGGACCAACCCTGCTTAGCGTCAGAAACAAGCCAGCGGTGGGATGCAGAGTGGTATGCTGCTAGCCAATTATGCTATACAATGTAGAAAAACCCTTGAATGAGTAGGTGTGTCCAAACTTTTGACTGGTACTGTATGTACAAATTATAATTGACCTATCTATTTTCAAATAACTGCCCTCTCTCTGGCCCGCAAATAGATTGACTATCAAATTGGTCAAAGAAAAATCGGTGCGGCCCTCCGTTGAATTTCGAAATCCCTGTGTCCCTCTTTCCAAAATGATTGCCCACCCCTGGTATAGAGGCAGCCTTGTCCTTATAGTAGTAGCCTATACCACTGAAAATACTAATACTATGAACCACTATTTACTGTTGAAGCCTGGGGTGTGTTAGAACAGGGTTGCTAGTTCAAATCCACATTAGCATTGTTGTTCTAGCCTGGTGCAGGCCACTGACATGAAATTCATGGGGAAAAGTATGTTAGACAAGTCCATGTTTTATGACGACACTTGGTGAGGGGAACATGTGCTAAGGAGCGTCCGTTGACACTAAAGTATAGGAACAGAAGTGGGCCTGTTTTATGTTATGAAACAGGCCAGATAACAAGAGCCTCTAGACTGTCTGACCTTTAACCTGGGTTTGTTAAAACACACGAGTGGTCCAGTGAGATTCATGCTTCTTTGTACATCAAACCATTAGTCAGTACAACAAAGGTCAATAGCTCATATTAGTAATGGAGCCGAGGCAAAATATGGGTCAGTTGCAAAAGAGACCAAATAGCCTAAACCAGGAATAGGAGTAGTCAGTCGAGTCATTTAGAGTAGTGATGAGGTCAGTTAATAAAATAACTTGAGTCAAGAACCAATGCTGTTGGTTCTTGACTCAAACACACAACCTTAGGTTGACATTGCGACAAATACTCAGCACAAGTTAAATGCCCCGGGGTCAGTTATTCTCCAGATGTCACTCACTTGCATGAGTTTTCTTGACAGTTCATTCGTGAGAAATTCCTCCTCTTTCTCATAGTTAACGGCGAGGGTCTCCTTCTCTTTCTGCAGGGCCTGGATCTTCTTGAACAGAGTGTTGCTGATGAATTCCTCCTCTTGCTCAGCCCTGGCTTGCTGCAGTCACAGAGGACAAAATGTACCAAAAATATCAGTGCAGCATTCACAACAAAATGGCTCACCGAATACCTGTCATAAATGTGTTATGGGATGCTTAACATGTTTTGCACTGGGTAACAATGGCAACATATGAAGTGATTTGTTTTTGCCAATCGAATGTCAGCTTTTACCACACTGCTCAGCTCACAGCTGTATTCCGCTAAAATATGGGATTCATAAAGCTGATGGCTTTCTAATTGGCGCAGTAGTATCTTAACAAAAACAGGGAATAGCACTGTGCAAATTTGCTGCATTAAAGGTCTGTCAGCTAGAGAGGAAGCAGTTAGTCCACCCCCCATATCAATGACTCAAGAAGTAGCCTATTGCACTAACTGAATGAGTGACTGACGTTGAGGAACTACCTATAAAACATGTTGTACTGTCAACTGTCATGGCGAGGAAAGCAGAGACAGAAAAAGGGGTGGTGGAGGCACACAACAGGGGAACGAGGAGAGAGGAAATCAAATCCATGTCAGTCTACTGATGCTTAAACAGGCATACTAGGTGTTGTTGGACTAGCTAGGTTATGATTTATTATAAATTCAACGTTTGTGTCAAGGGGTATATGTAACGTTAAGCACAAAAATAAATAACGATGAGAACCCAAAGCCTCATGATAGCGGACTAGTTGGCTAGTTTAGACGACACAGCTAACATTCTAACGTAAGTTGGATACAAACGCCAACTTCTTTGTCACCATTTGTCAAATGGATTGGTGTTTGCAAATTAACAGGACATTGGCTAGCAAGCTAATAAACTACGTTAGTTATCACCAAAACAAAACGGGTTACCAAGCTAACCAACTAGCTATGCTAGCTCACTAAACTAGCTAAGTTATCTAGCTAGCTTCTTAAGCATAACTACGTTGCTTTCATTTCGCTACTAGGTAGGTAGCTAGCTAACGTTAGTTGGCTAACCTGGTTGCAATTTCGTATGTTTAACGGGCGTGTATAACGTTAGGCGATTTTTTTATGTAGCTAGCTAGGCTAACCAACAAAAACCACCAGTTACTCACAATGGTGACGCTAGCTTTACGCAGGTCCCGATTATCCCCCTGTAGTGCCTTGCACTTGAGTTTGAACGTCTCCAGCTCAATTTTAAGAACTTTGTTCTCTTGTTGTAGTGAGGCTAATCGGTTAGTTAACTCCTCTAATCGAAACTGTGAAATGACTACCCCCGGCTTGGTCAAATTTGAGGCGGATGATGACATCGGTGTAGCCGAGCTACTCCCTGCTCCGTCCGTGTCGCTCTCGCTTGCACTGTCCGCCATGGCTATGTGTGCGACAGACAGTACCGTGGAGGAGAGGAGACGAGATTGCAGCTGCAGTGTTTGTGGGGCAGCAGGAGGGTCTTCACTAATTGCCACAGTCACAAAGTCATCATTATGGCTAAAGCCCGCCTATTTCTACAATGTATATTCTTAAAGTCGTATTTTAAACGTAAACTTAACCCTAACCACACTGCTAACCTTATGCCTTAACCTAACCTCAAATTAAGACCAAAAAGCAAGATGCTGTTTCCATGTTTGACTTTGTGGCTGTGATTTCTAGTGACAACCCGGCAGCAGCCTATGAAAATTCGGTGTGACGTGACCTTGCTCTGTTTCAACCACACGCGTGTTAAAATAGCGCCACCCTGTGGAGATAGCTCTGTCAAGTGGTGTCCTATTTTGTGCCAATGTTTATCGATGCCATGTGAAACAGAAAATAACATATAGAAAATAAAAGAATAGTATATTGCAATTACTGAGGAAGTTTTGGGCTTCTGAGTGGTGCAGCGGTCTAAGGCACTGCATATTTGTGCTAGCGGCATCACTACAGTCCCTGGTTCAATTCCAGGCTGTATCACAACCGGCTGTGATTGGGAGTCCCATAGGGCGGCGCACAATTGGCCCAGCGTCATTAGGGTTTGGCTGGGGTAGGCCATCATTGTAAATAAGAATTTGTTCTTAACTGACTTGCCTAGTTAAATATAAATAAAAGGAGGGAAAAGCTGTTAATCTTTTGCTTTATCCAACAGTAGTCTAATGGAAATTTGCAGTGCATGAACAATATAATTTTGTGTAGAAAATAGTAAAAATGTAAGAAAAACCCTTGAATGAGTAGGTGTGTCCAAACCTGACTGGTACTGTATGTCTGTGACCAAATTTGAAAACAAATCCTCGTCTTGATTCTCCACAAGTGTGCACTGCGACACTTGATCGCATGGATTTATCAATGGGGGAAACTAACTCCAGCCAATGCTTACACCAATTCCTTTAAATCCATGACAGGGAATGTGCAACTGACCCTTCTGGAAAAGGGTGGAGAATCAGGACGCAGTCCAAGTGTCCCTATTGACACTTCTTGATGGCTTCTTGGGTTTTGTAGATCTGAAAAGACTGTAGAACTGAGAACACACCCCAACTTGCCAAGGCATGACAGTTTATGTCAAAGATGTATTCATCTCTGGCTTAGCTACTGATTTTTAATATATTTTTTGCATTTAACTCATCCAAAGTATAATAAATGTACTAAAAGCATGTGTTTTTTAACCTTTATTTTACTAGGCAAGTTAATTAAGAACAGAATCTTATTTACAATGACAGCCTAGGAACAGTGGGTTAACTGCCTTGTTCAGGGGAAGAATGACAGATATTTACCTTGTCAGCTCGGGGATTTGATCTAGCAACCTTTCAATTACTGGCCCAACACTCTAACCACTAGGCTACCTGCCGCTTACTGTGATGTTATATTGAAAGTGCTTAGAAATACACTTTATAGAATATTTCATTTCTTGACAATTTTATTTTGTTACTACCTCTTCTTTGTCTGGCTAATTATTCAATCAATCATTCATTACATTACATATATTTATTTTAATTTTACCTTTATTTAACTAGGCAAGTCAGTTAAGAACAAATTCTTATTTTCAATGACGGCCTAGGAACAGTGGGTTAACTGCCTGTTCAGGGGCAGAACGACAGATTTGTACCTTGTCAGCTCTTACCAACCTATTTTATTTCTTAGCCTAAACATTTCACAACCCATTGGAATTTCTTACAAACATAATAGATTCGACATCACATAAATACAAAGATAAAACAGAAACAAAATATTTCAAAACCAATGCTTTTTTATTTATTTTGTTTTTAAATTACATTTTTTGAAGACGCTTGAAACATTGTGGTGGCGTCATTACTGCTATAGCCTCTAAAAGAAGACTTTGAATAACCAAAGTGCTAGAATAGTTACATTTCAATGGCTTCACTCTGTTAGTAAGAATTGTACATCGAAAAAATTTGCTCAGTTGAAAACACAGATCAAACAAAATTGACAAAATTGATAGTTCAACCATATCAAATTACCCTCTACCCCCTGATTGACATGTAAGATAGGATATATGATACAATACCCTAAATTGCTTCACTTGTCAAAAGAAATGAAGTCCTTTACATGGTTGTCATGTCCACAGCATAAACATCATCACACTAAGTCTGAGCCTTCACACCAGAATAACACCACACTTCAACTACATGGGCCTCTAGTCTAACCAATACAAAGAGAAGATCTAATGCAAAGTAATCGCCAATGAGCTATCAAAACAATGCTAGTTAGACACTGCATACAGATTCTCAAGCCTAAAAAGATCACACAATTTCAGAGTTCAACACAATTTATTTTATGCTTTAAATAATCGTTTTGACCATCCAGTGTTTTTGTCATACATATGCTATCAAGAGTTACAATCAAAGAATGCCTTGTGTGTCTTTATGTGAGTAGATTAAATTTAAGGAAATACTTCCCAAAAACCCCAAACCCTCGTCTTTAAAACCACAGCAGCCTTTATAAAACCAATTGACACACTGCTAAAATGATTACAAACAGTCTTACAGAGACCTCTACACCTTATAGCCAATACACACAATACATTGATCATTTTACAGCGAGACAGTCTTCTAGCATATACATTCAGATTACTCCTTTCTCATAGCATTTATGATAAACCCTGCAGAAGCCGCCCTTCAGTTGTACATAGACAAACGGTAATCCTCAAGAAGCTATAGAACAAACTTTCTTCATACTGTTCCTTGTCCGAGACAAAAAAAACACTTATGTTTTTTTTCTATTTTTTTTTTCTAATTTCAAATATAAAACTGGTGACAAATGTTAAGGCTATAGTTGTACACAGATAAAGGGTTTTAATTCTAATTTTTAATAGTGTTTTCAAACTTGTACAAATTTTACTTAAAATAATGTGAAAGGCATGCATGAAAATATGAGTACTCTGAAAGACTGCTTTTGCAGAATTAGATACATCCCCATTTTGGGAATCACTGAAATTTGCAGAAGATTTTCTGGAAATTTCCTGTTAAAATCAAACCAGCTTTTTTCATATACAAATGTTATACCTGCTATAATAATTAATTATACAACAACATGTGAAGTTCACTCAAATCTTGAACCATTTTGATAATCATGTTGAAAGCACTTGTAAAGTTCTCTCCTCTGCATTATCATCTTGTAACTCATCATTTTAGAATTGTACAGATTGTAATTTCTATACAGAACAAAGTCTGGTTATTTTCAGGTTTATAAAAGGAAAACAAAAACCCCAGCAATTTACAACCTGACATTTATGGGTCCAAGAAAAAAAATATAAGGCGAGTGTTGGAGGTGGATCAGAAGTGATCCTCTTGTTGTGTGTAATTTTGTTGAGTTTCTTTCTCCTACTATTAGAATTGAGCTTTTGTGCCATCTTTGGTCACAGGGAAGTGTATGTTCAGTTGCACCTGTGGTTTTTCTGTAATGGAGTCCTTTTTCGGTCTCACCACAATGCTCCTCAAAAGCTCTCATGACACCAATGGCACGTTACGAGTCACAAACAGGAAGCATAATTCTTCTGGTCCATAGACCACAGGAAGTGAGAGCTGTACAATTAGAATTCAGATTCCATGGTGAGAACCTTCCAGATCCCGCAATTGACAGGGAGTGAGTTTTTCATGCTCATGCTAAAATCAGACGGGTCAAGTTCTTCACGCTTGAAAACCACATGTTGGAAGTATTGGCTGAAATGTCCTATTTTCCTTTAGTTTCTAGTTGTGTGTAACTTTCTGCCGTGGAGAATAATTCCTGCACACCTGAAAAATAAGAAAAATAGGTTGAGTCCCTTAGCTATTACTAATTCTGATTACTTGATAGATGTAATACCACTACATCATAGCATCTGAATTTTATGTTCCATTTTGCTAGCTACCCACACATTTACTGGAGCAATCATTCCCTCGATGACGCTAGAGAGCATCAAGAAGTCTGTTGGGCCACGGGTTGTCATGGTCACCCTGGTTGTCATGGACACCACCAGCTGAGCCAGAGATCATGAGTGCCACTACTCTTTTTTTATTCAGGTTTGCTTAAACTGAATATTTCACTGATGCATATAGCTAGCAACACCTTTCAGGTATTAACAGTAACCAATCAGATAGCGACCTCTCTTTGATGCAATTCCCACACGATAGTACTGTCTATGAGCTGGCCTTTGTGGGGATTTAGTGGATAGAGAGAGACAGACAGAGAGTGTCTGTGTGACAATATATGCTGAGGTGTGTTTTGAGCACTTTGTGACTAGTCACCCAACCACACAGCTGATGTAACCAGAATAAAAACAGACGAGTCAGGCTTTCAGTTTGAAACATAAAGGTTTGCTTGGAGTAGAATGAAATACGTGAATCATCAGGACAGGAGAGTACAGTGGACAACATTGCAGAAGAGAACAAGTACAGTATAGTGAAATGGAGCAGAGCTGCACCAAGTTTAAACATGTATATGGAATGGAACAGAAAACATTGAGCACACCACTGAACAGTGACAGGGGATAGAAATGAATGAGTTTATTAGAGAAGTGGTGGGGTAAAGCACTCTATTTGGTAAAGTACCTGGTGGAGCACAGCTAGCCCTACGACTGAAGCTTCTTTTCTCCCAACCTCTCCTCCTTCCTCCTGCTTTTAGCTCCATCTCCTTGCTGCAACCACACACACACACACACACACACACACACACACACACACACACACACACACGAGTGAGATGAGGCCAATTTCAAACCCCACATCCTGAGAGCCATCCTGGCAAGCAGTAACCCAACACAGCAACCTGAAAACCACAACCTGAGTGCAGCTAGACCAGAGATAAGCAACATGTGAGATTATTTAATATTAGCAACCTGAAAACATCAACCTGAAAGCAGTAAACCAGACCACAGAAGCAAATGTTTGCATCACACACATACGCAGATAGCAAGATACCGTGAAATCACACAAAATTCTAAAGGCATAGTGAGTGTTTAAATTCAATAGGGGCAGAACTCGAATGTCGAATCCCACGACCACATCCTGAGTTAAGGTCCCCACCCGTTTTCTGTTCAGGCTCAGAACCCCAGAACCCCCTTGGGACAACCCTCTATGCGGCCTATTCTGTCGTCATGCCAACCTCTAGCTCCTCCTCCAGTGAGAAAGGGCAAGGCCAGAGGTCTCCTCGGTCCCACCTCCCCCTGTCCCCGCCCTGGTCGTCAGGCATGGACACCCGCCTGATGACTTTTCTGATGACCTGGGAAAAGGGGAGGAGATAATGATCATGGTCAAGATGGAGAGGGTATGGCCTGGATACACACACAAACACAAGTGGATAGGGTTTAGGATGTTTTGGGAGGAGAGTTTCGAGGATGCTTTGAGAAGGTGGGTATGATAATTCAGAGGTGTATTTTTAGGACGAGGGCAGAGGCAGATAGTTACTTTTCTAGTGATGATGTTACCGTCTTCATCGGTAAACTGTTCTTCTGTCACTGATTCGCCTGGAATATTCTTTGCCTGTTCTCCCTGTAAGTGCTCATGGTTAGGACTACAATCAAAACTGGTCCAAATTCACTTCAGCCAGTGTAACAGCAAACCACTAACACACTCTGCAGCAACAGCACCATCAAACTGCAAGCAAACCTCTAGAGACAGAATATTTTAGAATTCCCCAAGAGTTGTTGATTGAAACGATAACAAAATTAATGTGGCATGTCCCTTTAAATGGCATCACAGAGGCAACAGTGAGAGAAAATTATCCTTGATTGAAAACATGAAAGCAGGTTACCAGGCCAGGACACACTCGTACACATACACACACACACACACACACACACACACACACACACACACACACACACACACACACTTCAAACAAACATTTCTGAAGTTTCCTTTTTCTCCCACTGATAGTTGTCAGTTAAGCGAGCCACACCAGTCCACTGCACACCAGAGGCAAAGCTAGGTTAACCATCTATAGCCAAACCTAAACCAAACCTTCACCCAGTCTCAGCAGGCTACCTTAAGAATGACCCGGCGCCGAAACACCCTGGTGGTGACGGTTTGTTCCTCATCAGTGCCAGACTCACTAAAACGCTGCTGAAGAGTGCAGGTAAAGCAACATTACAGACAGTGAGAAGGGGATATAGAAAACACACAAAAAAGCAGGCGAGAGAGAATTTGTTAGCGTCACACAATCCCAAGGTTCTTCTGACATCAGCAACAATAAACAATGGCACATCTGGAAAAAAGGGTGAAGTTAAATTTACAGTCAACCAGTTGATTTAAAAGAATGGACATCCAGTTCGTGTCACTGTGAAAAAGAAACAACAGTGATGTACCCGATGAGCCGTATTCACTGTAGCAGACACACATTGTACAAAAACAGTTACAGTACATTATCTTGCATAGACATTGCAATTACCTGGACTTTCTTCTCAGACACAAGTACGCCTTCTTCCTTCCCATGTCCAGCTCTTCTGTTGGCTGAGTCCTGCGATAGAGGAAGTGACCCGTCATGAGGTGGTAGCTCCGTGTGATCGCCATTGTGCCTGGACCTCCCTGGCTCCCCTCTAGAGGAAGAGGTGGCGGAGTCACTGGAGTTCTCCTGGCTGTGGGGAGAGAATGGGAGAAAGAGTAAGGTTGAGACTTGGATTGAAACTCGGATGAATGGTTAAGGATTACAATTCAGAGAACATTGACTAAGATAAAGATCAATATTGAGAATAGGATGGGGTTGGTATCACATTTATTGATCAAATAGTTTGTGATGAAGGCAGATTATGAAAAAAGACCAAAAGACTGAGGCGAAGATATTGAATCCCAGTTGTAGATGTACACAAAAGTGTATTTATCCTTAATCCATAGCAGTGATGAAATATATGTTTGTGTGTACCTATTTTCCTGGCGGTCTAGCAGCTCTGAGCTCACACTGCGTCCGGGTGTGGGCGGCTCCATGTTGACGCTGAATGTCTCACTGTGCCAACCTGGAAGTGAACACATGTCTTTTTCTGCCTGCTTCACCTGACTGAGAATCTCCTGAACCTTGGCCTCCGTCATTTCCTCGCCCTCCTCTTCCTCTGAGCCTTCCTCCAAATGAATATCCTCCAACAGCGACTTCAACTTGTCTTCTGTCATCTCATTTTCATCTCCATCCTTTTCCTCAGTGGAACCAGACACTCCCTGCTCCCCCAACACCTCAGCCCCATTCTCTGGCTCCTTACCCCCTCCAACACCATCTTATTATCCCCCTCTTTCACCACCTTAGCCCCCTCTTCCGCCACCTCAGCCCCATTCTCTCGCTCCTTACACCCCTCCAAGACCATCTTATTGTCCCCCTCTTCTACCACTTTATCCCCGTTTTCCGCCATCTCACCTGCCTCTACCACTTCCTCACCATCTCCCTTCACGACCTCCTCAGCCCCTGCCCGTCTGCTGTCCTGCTGTGCTTGCCATGGCGATGATGGGGAGGACAAAGATGATGAGAAGAAGGAGACTTGCTTTTTGACCTCTTTTTCTACTTCACACTGTTCAGGGGAAACGAATGACATCTGTTGGAGGCTTATGTCCACTTCCTTTTTCTCTTCTTCCACTATCAGCACCTGGTCACCTTCAGCCATTCCTGTGTTGGTGGCAGCGGTGGGATCTAAGTCAAGGGTGGGAATGTACAGGGACAGCTCATAGGGTCTAGAAGGGCTCCTAGTGGAGGAGTCAGGCTCCATGTGGTCGGCCCAGGACTCAGACTGGGTGAGGATGAAGATAGGAGGGTCTGGCTTGAGCTGGACAGGGGAAGGTTCGGGGTCAATGGTGAGGGTAGGGGGTTCAGAGTAGAGCTCTGTGAAGGAAGGGTCAGAGTGCAGTTGGGCTGGGGACTGCAGCTCCGCTAGGATGCAGTGATAATCTGTTGGGAGATGATATACTCACATGGACGCACATGACACAAGGAATCCCACATAAACCACACACCACATGGACTGAGTGACATGGACAATGGAACAGAGACTGACTATAGAGCATGCAACAAAACACCCACTAATTATGGTGACCCTCAGAGGGGACACTGGTCTCCTGAATCATCAGCACAATATGCAGCACTTTTGATTCACTTGAGAACTACCTTAGAGAAACCCAACGTAAAAATGGTATAAAACAAATCATACTTACACTGACAAAAACAATAAATACGCATGTCTGTCACAGCTTTTAACAGTTTTATGACAATATAGTTTTGTTCTTTAAAAGGGATGGGTTCATATGCAGCCATTGAGATGGGATAAGAAAACAAAACAGAAATAAGTAAGGAATGGTAGAAATGTCCATATGTGTGATGAGTGGGTTTTATTAGTTAACAGTTGAGCGGGTGTTTAGTCATGCTCACACAGAAAAGACGAAAGACGATAGGAGGGGGCTTAGATGAAGATTTCTAGGGTAGAGGGGTCGATGTGAACCCAAGAGGGAGGTGCAGAAGGAGAAGGTACGGGGGGGACACGGGGATATTGACACACAGGACAGAAGGGCAGGGAACGGATGAGGGGGGGGTCAGGACTAGGGCAGTGAGACCCTGCAGGTGATATTAGGGGGGGGGACAGGGTGGGACAAAGTGGGAAATGGCGTCTCTAAGGATTCAAGACTGTGGGACTGGCATAGGGTCACATAGGAAGACAGCTGGGGGGTGGGAGAAGAAGAGAGGACTTTGGCATCTCCTGTGGGTTTAAGACTTGGTGACGACTGAGGAGGAGATGAAGGAGTCAGCTGGGGTATGGGAGTAGAGGAGAGGGGTGTGGGTTGACTGGGGTCCCCAGTGGGTTGAGCCTGAGGACTCGAAAACGGAGCATTGAGGGAGATACTTGGAAGGGATGAGGGAGAGAGCTGGGGCATGGGAGTAGAGGACAAGTGTGTGGGTTGACTGGGGTCCCCAGTGGGTTGAAGACTTGGTGACTGGGGGATGAGGAGGAGACATTGGAGCTGGATTGGGTGGTGGGGATGGGGGTAAAGGTGTGAGGTCCATGAGTGAAACAGAGGATTCATAACTTGGGGATCAGCGGTGTGGGAAGAGTAAGGGAGAGAGGTGTGGGAAGAGTAAGGGAGAGAGGTGTGGAGGTCTGTAAGACCAAGAATGAATCAGGGTTTCGGGAATGATTCTTAATCGAGGGCGACACTGGAATTGCAGAGGTGGAGGCGCTCTCGTGAACAACAAAGCATGCTACTGGTGAGGACACACGACGATAAAAGAGAAACAAAAGACACACAAAAAAAGCTAACAAAATACAAACACGTATTAGCAAGACAAGACAAAGACGAATGAGAGGACAGAGAGATGATTTTGATGAGGTGGCAGGGAAGGGGATGGGGAAGTGCAGAGATGACGGCACAATACAATAAGCCGTTAGGAGCTGTTATAAGCTGCCCTGGAGATTGGGCTGTGGAGATGGACGAGCGCGTAAGAGGAGGAAGGTAGTCTGGTTTCACAGAGGACGAAGCTCTGTCATTCTATCCAGGGAGGGCTCAGAGGAACTGGAGGTAGACTAGAGAACTAGACAGATCTAGAGCTATAGATGAGCAAAGTACAACAGACTGTCTGTTGAGTCTATGGCTACTCCATGCATTAGGGAACAAAGGGGTTTATACAGTAGTGTCCTGTTGAAGGTACAAGGTAATCAGGTGAAAGCAGTGTGTTACAGCATGCACCTGGTTAGCATTATGGATAGTTTTAGTGTTGGTCATCAATTCATCTTACAAAACCCTTGGAGCACAAATGCAATTAGATTTTAGGAGGGCTTAAATAATATAAAAGGTCATGTCAATCAAGACCTCTCTAGAACATCTTTGGGCTTAACATGCTATTCTCATCATCAGGGTTGGCTGGTGTCAATTTAATAGGAACCCAGACATTTCAGAAAGTGAATTAAAATACATTTCCTGAATTGACGAAGTTAAAAGTGAACCCATGGGACTCTGCATGCTGACATTTCCTCACACTCATTTGAGTGTCAGAAAATGGTTAGACCGAAACTGACAAATAAAAGCCGAAAGTGAAGGGTCAGACATCAGCCGGTCTAAGATGGGGTACTGTAGGGTACTGTAGTCTCCATAGGCAAATTGCATTCAATAGTATAGCCAGGCAATTTGTTCTCATTTTTGCTACAGTTGTAAGGCAAAAACAAAAGAGGTAGCAGGAGAGGTAAGAGGTCAGCTAGATGGAGCTAAACTTTACCATCAGCCTGATCCAGGTAAACAGCGTTATCATCGGCAAAACTTCTCGTGCCTGAAATGTTACCATAGTCAAATATCGGCCCCTCCAGTAAAGTCACAATATCCATCCGATTGACTTTGGTCAGCACTCCAGTTAAGGCATCCGCTGTGAGGAAAACAGACCATAGAAAGTCAGTCCAACAAAGACAAGACACTGTTTGTTGTACAATATGACAGTTGTCTGAACAATATGCACTGTTCCTTAACCCAGATGTTGTCGTTGTCATAACTCTTGCAAGGTAAATAGTTTACTATCACACTGCAGTGTGTGAAGGTGAAAAAGGGTTGCCGTATTCGTCTCTTCTACAAGGAGACTGGGCCAAATGATATTTTCCTGTACTAAACATTATGTCCTTAGTAGGAGCATGAACATAATATGTGACTTCATATTAAGCTGAATGACAGCTGCATTAGGAATCTTAACAAACATAGAAGCCATTCTGCTTCTACGTCCTTTCAAGGTCGTTCAGTATGAAATATTCACAGACACGAAGAGAGGGAAAGACAGGGAGATCAGAAGGGGAGAGGGAAAGACAGGGAGTTCAGAAGGAGAGAGGGAAAGACAGGGAGTTCAGAAGGAGAGAGGGAAAGACAGGGAGTTCAGAAGGAGAGAGGGAAAGACAGGGAGTTCAGAAGGAGAGAGGGAAAGACAGGGAGTTCAGAAGGAGAGAGGGAAAGACAGGGAGTTCAGAAGGAGAGAGGGAAAGACAGGGAGTTCAGAAGGAGAGAGGGAAAGACAGGGAGTTCAGAAGGAGAGAGGGAAAGACAGGGAGTTCAGAAGGAGAGAGGGATGAGAGGTCGTGAGGCTCTTTTTATGGACATGGAAAAATACAGTAGCGAGGTACTCTGTAGTATTTCTTTTACCTTATTTAACTAGGCAAGTCAGTTAAAGAACAAATTCTTATTTTCAATGATGGCCTAGGAACAGTGGGTTAACGGCCTGTTCAGGGGCAGAACGACAGATTTGTACTTTGTCAGCTTGGGGATTTAAACTTGCAACCTTTCAGTTACTAGTTCAACGCTCTAACCACTAGGCTACCCTGCCGCCCACTAGTACATAATCATAATCATAATCGCGAGACGTGATAGAAGAGAAAGCCATAGTGGGTAAAAATATATTTGGGAGAAGGAGAGACACTCACTCGTTGCGTTTTTACCGTCCCGGCTGACCCATTTCTTTAGCAGCATGAAGCTCTGCGCTGTCAGGGAGTTGGGGTTCTCCACTCGGATGTGGTTGATCTCGTCGACAGAAAAGTTCATTTCCCGAGCCAGCTCTGCAAACGCATCCAAAAATACATTACATCACAACAGTTCAGTTTTAGGATTTAGTCTACTCTTAGTCATTTTGACTCAAATATCATTAATTTTTTACTGCAGTGGGCTAAATCAGGGTAACAGAGTGTTTCTTGGTAGTCTTAAACAAATCACTTTGAAACAAAAGTATACAACTCACACACATGGCTAAGGACTTTAAAAAAAGAAGAAGACACCTACCTATACCATGTCAGATATAGTTGAAATGTATTGAATTTTTTGTTTGCATCCCAATATTACACTTTATATACATCAAAGACTGAAATATATATTTTTAAAAAGCATTGACATAGAAACGGGATTTTCTGCATTTAAAAAATCATGTTTATGAATTATGAAATTAAGAAAAATATTTATGAATAAATGTGTTATATAATTTTATTTTAAACATTCCACCCATGAGGCCACTAGAGGGCGATTTGGTCATTTGACTGTAGGTAATATTTTTTGTAATTTTAATAATTATTTGGTTGCTTTCAAAATGACGAAAACAGTAGGCCATTTTAGTCATCTAAATGCCCTTTCATTTTAGTCACATCACATTTGTATTGCGTCATTAACCTATAGTAAACATAAGTCACTGACGTGTGCACAAACATACACTTGAGTATACAAAACATTAAGAACACCTGCTCTTGAGCAAGGCACTTAAGCCTACTTTGCTCCAGGTGCACCATACCACTATGGCTGACCCTAATGTTTGGTGTACTCAGTGTACATATATATCCTTGTCCTACCAACATGTTTTTCTGCATATCATCCTATTCTCTTCCCAAAAGCAGAAATATGACAAACACAACATATAACAACATATAATAATGATCTGGCCTTTTAAATTCCTAATTCAGCCCACATAGATACTGCAAATCACATACAAAACAAATCACATACAAAACAAACACATACATACAAATGCAGAGAGGGAGAGAAAGAGAAACACAATCACCAGGTAGTGCAAGGTTTTTGCGAAGCATTACAACCTGTAATTTAAATAGATTTGGATTTTGGATTTCATGTAATGGACAAACACAAAATAGTCCAAATTGGTGAAGTGAAATGGAAAAAATTAATTGTTTCAAAAATATATAATAATAATTAAAACGGAAAAGTGGTGCATGCATATGTACTCACACCCTTTGCAACCAATTACCTTCAGAAGTCACATAATCAGTTAAATAAAGTCCACCTGTGTGAAATCTAAGTGTCACATGATCTCAGTATATATACACCTGTTCTGAAAGGCCCCAGAGTCTGCAACACCACTAAGCAAGGGGCACCACCAAGCAAGCGGCACCATGAAGACCAAGCAGCTCTCCAAAAAGGTCAGGGACAAAGTTGTGGAGAAGTACAGATCAGGGTTGGCTTAGAAAAATAATCCCAAACTTTGAACATCCCACGGAGCATCCTTAAATCCATTATAAAAAAATTGTAAGAATATTGCACCACAACAAACCTGCCAAGAGAGGGCAGCCCACCAAAACTCATGGACCAGGCAAGGAGGGCATTAATCAGAAAGGCAACAAAGAGACCAAAGATAACTCCGAAGGAGCTGCAAAGCTCTACAGCGGAGATTGGAGTATCTGTCCATAGGACCACTTTAAGCCATACACTCCACAGAACTGGGCGTTATGGAAGAGTGGCCAGAAAAAAGCCACTGCTTAAAGAAAAAAATAAGCAAACATGTTTGGTGTTCGTCAAAAGGCATGTGGGAGACTCCCCCAAACATATGGAATAAGGTACTCTGGTCAGATGAGACTAACATTTAGCTTTTTGGTCATCAAGGAAAACGCTATGTCTGGCGCAAACCCAACATCTCTTATCATCCCGAGAATACCATCGCAGTGGTTAAGGGCATTGTGCTGCAGCGCTAACTGTTCCACCAGAGACTCTGGGTTCGCGCCCAGGCTCTGTCGTAACCGGCCGCGACCGGGAGGTCCGTGGGGCGACGCACAATTGGCCTACTGTCGCCCGGGTTAGGGAGGGGTTGGCTGGTAGGGATATCCTTGTCTCATCGCGCACCAGCGACTCCTGTGGCGGGACGGGCGCAGTGCGCGCTAACCAAGGTTGCCAGGTGCATGGTGTTTCCTCAGACACATTGGTGCGGCTGGCTTCCGGGTTGGATGCGCGCTGTGTTAAGAAGCAGTGCGGCTTGGTTGGGTTGTGTATCGGAGGAATTTTAACCTTCGTCTCTCCCGAGCCCGTACGGGAGTTGTAGCAATGAGACAAGATAGTAGCTACTAAACAATTGGATACCACGAAATTGGGGAGAAAATGGGGTGGAAAAAAAATAATACCATCTCCACAGTGAAGCATGGTGGTGGCAGCATCATGTGGGGATGTTTTTCATCGGCAGGGACTGGGAAGCTGGTCAGAATTGAAGGAATGATGGATGGCGCTAAATACAGGGAAATTCTTGAGGGGAAACCTGTTTCAGTCTTCCAGAGATTTGAGACTGGGACGGAGGTTCACCTTCCAACAGGGCAATGACCCTAAGCATACTGCTAAAACAACACATGAGCGGTTTAAGGGGAAAAAGGAACCCATCCAACTTGATGGAGCTGGAGCAGTTTTGTCTTGAAGAATAGGCAAAAATCCCAGTGGCTATATGTGCCAAGCTTATAGAGACATACCACAAGAGACTTGCAGCTGTAATTTCTGCAAAAGGTGGCTCTACAAAGTATTGACTTTGGGGGGTGATGCATGCTCAAGTTCTGTTTTCTTTGGCTTATTTCTAGTTTGTTTCACAATAAAATATATTTTGTATCTTCAAAGTAGTAGGCATGTTGTGTAAATCAAATGATACAAAAAAATCAAAAATCAATTTTAATTCCAGGTTGTAAATGCCAAGGGGGTGAATACTTTCGCAAGCCACTGTATGGGTTGCACCTGTTACTTGGTCGCATCATTGTCATTGTTATCAACGTTCCACAGACGTCGCAGCCACATTGATGTCCAAAAGTAGAACGAGGGCTAAGGATTTTGAATGGGAGCTAATGACAGTTTCGCACAGTGATGTAGTCGAGTCTGAATCAAGTCCCAAGTCCCCTGTGCTGAGTCCAAGTCCGAGTCCCAGTGCTCGATTCCTGGTCCAAGTGCTCAAGTCTGAGTCACTAGGTCCACATTAACTCAAAATGAAGTTATTCACCCAGTCAGATGTAGAGTATTGGCAAGAGGAATGTTGTCAATAAATAGTTTGATGTCCCTTTTCCTTTCTTTTGATGTCCCTTTGATGAGATTTACCAAATGTTACTTTGCATATAGGCTACTAGTAATGTTACCAGGGCCACGTTCAGCTGCAGAACGTTCTCGAACGTTACAGTTAGAAATTCCATGAATAGAGCCGACATTATTCCTTATTCAACATGTCAGAGGCATGTTTGTTCTACATAGTATATTTCTATCTGAACTTTTCAAAATGTTGTGTGCTGCTGAACACGCGCCAGGTTTTTAATGAGGTAACATGACTGAACAAGGTGTAGCCTTAACAAATGGTAAACGGTCCGGTCTACAAGTAACCTAGTTTTAGAACAGCCTGCGATGTAAAATGCTGCCCGCCATTGCACAATAGAAAGAAAGGAAATTAGCGCCACTATTATGGGTCTTATCTTTTGAGAGGTAATGCTTGAATCAAGCCATTTTCACTGAGGAAAAGAGGGAGACTTGGCTACAGATCTTGGCTATGAAATGCAGTGACACAGTGGGATTTAAAAATAAAATGTAACCTTTATTTAACTAGGCAAATCAGTTAAGAACAAATTCTTATTTACAATGACAGCCTACCAGGGAACAGTGGGTTAACTGCCTTGTTCAGGGGCAGAACAAAATATTTTTTCTTGTCAGTTCAGGGATTCAACCCAGCAACCTTTCGGTTACTGGCCCAACAGTCAAACCACTAGGCTACCTGCCACCCCAGTGGGAAGGTTGAGCAAGACTACAAATTCAAACAACTCAATGCTGCAAATGTTTTTAATTTCAGGAAAGCAGCTTGTGTTTCTTAACCAGGCAAAGGGTAGCTAACTAGAAGGCCAAACTGGTCAGAGCATCTCGTATTATTCTGTACGTAAATCCGGGACACTCCATTTAGTATGATATGTTACATTTCGTATGGCATGTATTCATTTGTGGATGTACATCACCAAGTTCGTATGACATGTTACGAATTACAATTTGCATTATATGTTACGAATTTACAAGATGTGCAATATTTTACTAATTTGCAAAACGTACTATGTTACGAATTTGCTAAATGTATTTTACGAAGTCTAGCTAGGTGGCTAACGTTAGCTAGGCTAGGGGTTATGGTTAAGGTTAAGTTTAGGAGTTTGGTTCAAGGCTTAGTGGAAGGGTTTGCAAATATGCTAAGTAGTTGCAAAGTAGATAAAAAAGTAGTAAGTCATAGAAAAGTTGCTAATTAGCTAAAATTGTCCCCGATGAGATTCAAACTCACAACCTCTGGCTTACTAGACGTTTGCGTTATACGCCCACCCACCCTGACCAACGACCCATAAGTAACCATCTGTCTTATGTAACCATACCAAACACAGGGTTGGGTAGCTTACTTTCTAAATGTAATCTGTTACAGTTGCTAGTTACCTGTCCAAAGTTAGGGTAATCCAAAAGTTACCCACTCAGTAAAGTAATCTGATTATATTCAGTTACTTTTAGATTATTTTCCCCTTAAAAGGCATTAGAAGACACAAATGTATGTTACCAATTGAACCACATCTATTGCAGGATAAATCAATGTTAAAGTTGACATAGCTGGCCATATATGGATGTTAAATTTTACTTTATGGGTTGGATATGTAGGTTTCTTCTAACCCATCGCTTTCTACTACATATACAGTGGGGCAAAAAAGTATTTAGTCAGCCACCAATTGTGCAAATTCTCCCAATTAAAAAGATGAGAGAGGCCTGTAATTTTCATCATAGGTACACTTCAACTATGACAGACAAAATGAAAAAATAAATCCAGAAAATCACATTGTAGGATTTTTAATGAATTTATTTGCAAATTATGGTGGAAAATAAGTATTTGGTCAATAACAAAAGTTTCTCAATATTTTGTTATATACCCTTTGTTGGCAATGACAGCGGTCAAACGTTTTCAGTAAGTCTTCACAAGGTTTTCACACACTGTTGCTGGTATTTTGGCCCATTCCTCCATGCAGATCTCCTCTAGAGCAGTGATGTTTTGGGGCTGTTGCTGGGCAACACGGACTTTCAACTCCCTCCAAAGATGTTCTATGGGGTTGAGATCTGGAGACTGGCTAGGCCACTCCAGGACCTTGAAATGCTTCTTACGAAGCCACTCCTTCGTTGCCCGGGCAGTGTGTTTGGGTTCATTGTCATGCTGAAAGACCCAGCCACGTTTCATCTTCAATGCCCTTGCTGATGGAAGGAGGTTTTCACTCAAAATCTCACGATACACGGCCCCATTCATTCTTTCCTTTACACGGACCAGTCGTCCTGGTCCCTTTGCACAAAAACAGCCCCAAAGCATGATGTTTCCACCCCCATGCTTCACAGTAGGTATGGTGTTCTTTGGATGCAACTCAGCATTCTTTGTCCTCCAAACACGACGAGTTGAGTTTTTACCAAAAAGTTATATTTTGGTTTCATCTGACCATATGACATTCTTCCAATCTTCTTCTGGATCATCCAAATGCTCTCTAGCAAACTTCAGACGGGCCTGGACATGTACTGGCTTAAGCAGGGGGACACGTCTGGCACTGCAGGATTTGAGTCCCTGGTGGCATAGTGTGTTACTGATGGTAGGCTTTGTTACTTTGGTCCCAGCTCTCTGCAGGTCATTCACTAGGTCCCCCCGTGTGGTTCTGGGATTTTTGCAAATCCACAGATGAAACAATAACAAAACGGTCGCCCTGCCTGTGTTTTGGTGAAAAGCTGAAGGATGGGCCTGGAGAAATGTATCCACCCTAAGATTAATAGAAATAGCTACGAATGCAAGGACTGACCATCCATGATATCAAAAATATTATTTTAACCATGTTATTAGGCTACATTTACAATGTTTACGAACATTGGAGAAAAACAAGCTTATATTTTCATGGAGTGTGACAGTTGAACTAAGCTCATGATGCATATACAGTGCCTTCGGAAAGTATTCAGACCCCTTGACTTTTTCCACATTTTGTTACTTTACAGCCTTATTCTAAAACGGATAACATTTTTTTTATCCACAGAAATCTACACACAGTACCCCATAATGACAAAGCGAAAACATTATAAACAGAAATACCTTATTTACATAAGTATTCAGACCCTTTGCTATGAGACTCAAAATTGAGCTCAGGTGCATCCTGTTTCCATTGATCATCCTTGAGATGTATCTACAACTTTATTGGAGTCCACCTGTGGTAAATTCAATTGATTGGACATGATTTTGAAAGGTACACAACTGTCTATATAAAGGTCCCACAGTTGACAGTGCATGTCAGAGCAAAAACCAAGCCATGAAGTCGAAGGAATTGTCCTTGGAGCTCCGAGACAGGATTATGTCAAGGCACAGATCTGGGGAAGGGGAACAAAAGATTTCTGCAGCATTGAAAGTCCCCAAGAACACAGTGGCCACCATCATAGTTAAATGCAAGAAGTTTGGAACCACCAAGACTCTTCCTTGAGCTGGCTACCTGGCCAAACTGAGCAATCGGGGGAGAAGGGCCTTGGTCAGGGACAGAGCTTTAAAGTTCCTTTGTGAAGATGGGAGAATCTTCCAGAAGGACAACCATTTCTGCAGCACTCTACCAATCAGGCCGGTGTCAAGACGGAAGCCACTCTACAGTAAAAGTTACATGACAGTCAGCTTGGAGTTTGCCAAAAGGCACCTCAAGAATCCCAGACCATCAGAAACAAGATTCTCCGGTCTGAGGAAACCAATATTGAAATCTTTGGCCTGAATGCCAAGCGTCACATCTGAAAGAAACCTGGCACCGTTCCTAAGGTGAAGCATGGTGGTAGCAGAATCATTCTGCGGGGGATGTTTTTCAGCGGCAGGGACTGGGAGACTAGTCAGGATTGAGGCAAAGACGAACAGAGCAAAGTACAGAGAGAGAGTGCTCAGGACCTCAGACTAGGGCGAAGGTTCACCTACCAACAGGACAACGACCCTAAGCACACAGCCAAGACAACGCAGGAGTGGCTTTGGGACAAGTCTCTGAATGTCATTGAGAAGCTCAGCCAGAGCCCGGAATTAAACCTGATTGAACAACTCTGGAGAGACCTATAAATATCTTTGCAGCAATGCTCCCCATCCAACCTGACAGAGCTTGAGAGAATCTGCAGAGAAGAATGGGAGAAACTCAGCAAATACAGGCGTGCCAAGCTTGTACCGTCATACCCAAGATGCATCAAGGCTGTAATTGTTGCCAAAGGTGCTTCAACAAAGTACTGAGTAAATGGTCTGAATACTTGTGTAAACATAATATTTGTTTTTATTTTTATTAATTAGCAAAAAATTAATAAAAGTTTAGACAGTTTTGCTAATGTATTCAAAATAAAAAACTGAAATATCACATTTACATAAGTATACAGACACTTAACTCAGTACTTTATCCAAAATGTGGAAAAAGTCTAGGGGTCTGTCACGTTGGCATGAAGGATCGGGAGACAGACACAGGAAAGTGTAAAAGTGTTTTTTTTTTTATTGTACCCAAATTATGGCGTGCCGTGTAAAGGACCGGGGACGAAGACCAAACAAACACTATAAAAACACAGGGTTGAAACCCAAACAAAAAGAGCGAGGAGTACCTTGAATAAATAACACACGCACGATGATTAACACATGGGAGGAGACCCATAATCATCTGCGCAATCCACAAGGGCATGGAAGCCCAAAACACACGGCACATGTACTCACACGCACCAACGGACATTGTAACAATAATCGACAGCCCAATGGAAATCAAAGGGCACACTTATACAAGCACTAATCAGTGGGAATAGGGGACAGGTGTGTGTAATGAAAGTTCCGGAGGGATGAGTGACTACCCTGGAATGAGTAGGTGTGTCCAAACTTTTGACTGGTACTGTATATATAATTTATGTCCAAAAATGGATTGCCCCCTTAAGTCTATCAAAAGTGTACGAGTTTGAGCATGTGTCCATTAGGCCTATGGATTTATACATTTTTATCAGTATGAATTAGATTGAGTAATACAATCCCCACTTTTATTCCATAGGCTGGGATCTGCACTATGCAGTTTTGCAAGAGCACATTTTTCACTGGCTGTCCACTGGTTTCAAAACAATGATTGATAGGCAGCTTAAACTTCTTGAATTCAACCATTATTGGGATCAAATACACATTTACATTTGTGAACAGCCATCCACAACAACCACATTCTATAAGGCACAAATAGCTAAATGAGAGAGCAGCATTGTGATTCACATCAATGCGCCAAGTAGATATCAATAATAAGTGATATCTGTATCGCCGTAGACTACACCACTCCTGTCATCCTTTCCTCCAAGGGTTTATTTAAGTTGGATAATCTTTGGATGCCGACAGAAGTCGCTCCATTGGAAGACATAGCTTGGACTGTAGCCTACAAAAGCCTATTCTTGTTCTTTTCCCGCGATCCATCAAACCTATTTGGTGTGTCATCATAGTGGTCTCTGACTTGTTGTCAGACTCGCTCAGATGGAACAAACTTAAACTTGCACCTTTTTCAATGTTGATTTGAATGCCATTGAGAAAACAGAGAAGTGTCAAAGTTTTTTTCCGCAAACATCCTTTCTGAATTTAAAAGTAATCCTCAAAATAACCATCTAGGTTTGCAAAAGTATCTGTAATCTGACTACAATATTTTAGCTGGTAACATAACGGATGACAGTTAACGGTTTTCTGTAATCACTTTCATGTAATCTGTTTCTCCCCAACCCTGACCACACATAACATATCATACTAATTTGAGTGTCCCGGACTGACATTTACTATGTTACGTTTAGTCTGAGACCAGGCTGAGAAGGCTGGTGGTGACTGGTTAGCTACAGGGAAGCAAAAGAGTCTCCTTCGTGATGTGTATAATCGGAGGCGGAACAGCCGGGGCGAAGCCTGTCTGTCTGCCCACACTCATCACTTGCTACCCCTCAGCTCAGCAGATGATGTAGGCTGTATGTACCGGGTGCGGCTCGTCCTTCCCACTGCTGAACAGAACTTGCGCTGCATATCTGTGCTGTTAATATTAATGGTCCTTATTACTGAAAAGCTCTTAATCGCTCCAAAAACTATTGTCCAGTCCACTTAGAAGTGAGATTTTAGACACAGAGATCATTTTGTCTCGTCTCATTTAGTTATAGTTTTTTGTGGATCTATTTAGTCAATTATAGTCTCATCAAATACCATAGAAAAATGTGTTTTACAAATATTTTAAGTCAATATTTTTGCTGATGAAATTAACACCGCATCAGTTCAAGGCATCCATTTCTGCACATGCATGAGCATGAGTATGTAGAGCTGCAGTGTAAGAAGAGCATCACTCTGTAGAGGGCACTGTTTCCTCACAGTAATATCTATGTTGTTTTCTTGAGATAGGGGAAAGCAGAAGAAGAGAGAGCCATGAAGACAGATGGTACTGGGACCAGGGAGCACTATTTCCTTACCAGTCCAGCTAAGTCCCAGGTGGTCGGCCACAATGGCCATCCGCAGGTCTGTTCGCTCACAGGGACTCTGAGGACCTAAAGGGCAGAGATAATCTAAATAATCAACACTGTTCAGTACCTTTTCTATTGACTGAAATAGGAGTACAGAGGACTCTTTCCTTTTCTGGCCAAGTGTAGTATTTTACAAATGATATAAAAGCAGACTGAGTGTTTTGCAGCCTCTTGTCAGTGTTTGATATATAAATATTGAATCAACAGGTTTACTGTAAATGTGCATTTTATTATTCAATGGCTTGTTTAGGCTGACAGCACTTCAGATTTAGTTTCCTGAATGGCAAGAAAAGGCAGAATAGACACTATATGACGGACTACAGTGTGTTATTTGGACACAGGTCTGTGAATATGTATCCTCTAAGCAGGCAGTAACTATCATAAGAACCATACAAACAAAATAATGTAAAATGGGTCAAAAGAGTCATGTACTCGTAGGAACTCTAGGGTGGATTCATAGTTCTTAAATGGGACTACACAGTACACATGCGGACAACCGTTCTGTTTTTGCTAAGGCTAATTAGCTCAGAGACACAACTTGACCATGAAATAGAATAAACTAGAACTGCTGTTTTCAGTAGCCACCCTGCACAGACAGACAGATAGACAGACTCAGTAGCCGTCAACAGGAGACTGGCTGTGCCAGTGCACCAGTCACTACTCTGGCATGCTGAGGTATCTGACAACTAAGGGGTTGAGGGGAGGAGGAGAGTCTGACAAGGACAAGTACAGTACACAGTACATAGATGACGATGACAGAATGACAGCTACTGTTTGAAGAGAATAAACACGCCACAGGCAATCAATCACAACGACTTCATGCAACTAAGGTTTTAACAAGTGTGAAAGTTTTACAAACTAGGCTTGATCTCCGCGACGGGGGGCGCCCGAGGCCCCGCAACCTGACTGCCTTCCTTCCCACCAGTCCGCCTACTCCTCCTGCTCCTCTCACTGCCGGAGGCCCTGTCGACCTTTGCCCTTACGGACAAGGCCCCGGCCTCAGCTCTCGAGCCTCTACCAGACCTCGACGAGCGGGAGGGTTGAGAGGGGTCCGACAGAGAGGTGCTCCTGGAGGTGCTGTCTTCCTCGGACTGTTCTCCCTGTGTCTTTTTCTCTTCGTCTGATAGGCGGTTGGCCAGCTTTAGCGTCTCCCCGCTAATGCCCTTAAAGTACTCGATGGTGCGTTTACAAACCTCGCTGGCGTTCTCCCTACTCGTCTCACCTGACGAGCTAACCTGAGACCTGTCTTTGATGGGCAACCTGGAAGGAAACTGTATAGCTACTCTTTCCCTGCTAGACTGAGTTGTTACCTGCACTGATATTGGGGAGCTGGGTGTGCTGCTCTTTTTAATATCTTTGATTGGGATTCTAGACCTGGGCTCTACTTTGGCAATGACAGGCTCTGCTCTTCTCCTCACCTCAGCCTTGACAACCTGTTTGGGTTTTTGCTTCCCTATTGCTGTGCCTTGTGTATGGAACGACCACCCTGGCGCTTTGACAGGCAGCCTAGACTTTTGCTGCTTCGCCTCAGCTTCCTTGATGGCTTCACTTTGTCTTTGTTCAGCCTGAACACTGTTTTCTTCTACTTCTAGAGAGTCTCTACAGAACAAAGCTTCAATCCTACTGGCTTTCTGAAGGGTGGGTTCAGAAGACGACTGCAAATTAAACACCACACTGCCACATTGTATATAGTTAGCCTGGACGCTAGAGGACTCAAGGTTATTGTTGTTATTGCAGTTCTCTGCAGGGTAATCTCTTCTTTCTGACAGCTTTGGGTCTCTGTATCCGCTAAACTGACTCCCCAGTGACTGGTTTTCCAAGCTAATGTATTCTGGCATCTGACTTTCTGACATCTCTGCCTTATAATCTGTGTGATCCCCCGAGTCTTTTTTCACTGTAATGGCTATTCCCATCTTAATGGGGGTACGTAATTTGGGGTCAACTTTAGAGGCCGTAATCGTGAATGAGGACGTGGTCTCGGCTACTGTGTCACCAGAAGGCGCATCGGTACAGCCAGTGTCAGTGCCAGTCTGTGCAGGGCTGCACTTTGCTGATGTGCTGCTGTCTGTGGCAGTCTCTAACTTCACCCCTTCACCCCTCTCCCCTGTTTTTGACTGAGAGGTAACTACCCCCGGACTCTTTCCCCCTCTCCCCTTGTCCCCTGATTTCCCATCAGAGGAATGCTCACCAATCTGGAAAAATTGAAGCCTCTCTTCAACAAAGTCCCGCTTGCTCATGTCAATTGCACCACTGCGCGTCATCTCAAACATCTTCCCCTCATGGAAGGGGAAAGGGTTAGGCTCGCTAGTCGGTGTGCTTTCATCAGTCGGGGTTCTAGCAGGGGTAGTGTCTGGAGTGGTGGCTTGCGATTTGTCCTCCACAGACAAACCAAAAGGCTTGGGATCTTCTTCTCTCGCTTTGGCATCAAAAACTCCTTCTCCTTCTCCCCCTTTGCTTGACCAGGGGTCAAAGTCTAAGCCTTTCGTGGCGACTGTTTTGAAGGTAGAGTTTAACTCCTCTTCGAGTTGACAACGGAAATAGTTATCTGCAAAGTCTTGTCTATCGCCCTGTCTATCTGGATGTCTTCCCTCAAGAGTGTAGTCTTTTTCATCTCCGGTGTTTTGGTCTGAGTTTGCTTTCCCATTATCCCCTCCATCCTCACTTGGTGTTTTCTCCTCCTCTATGACTTCAAGCTTTGATTGACTAAAGGAACGATCACATGTCTTGCCGTCATTGGACAGGCTTGATGTTTTAGGGTCTTGTTCACTCAATCCATCATCCTCATCTTGAAGGTCATAGCCATCGAGTGAGTCTATTTCAGTGGCATCTGTGTCATGAGAGAACTCAGCAGTTGTGGCTATGGAGCAGTCTGTGATTGACTGGTCGTTGCCATTTTTCTCTAAGTCTACATCCTCTTCTTTTTCAACGCCATTCGTGCCTGACTCCTTGTTGTTTCCGTTCCTCTCAGGCTTTTGGGGTTTTAGACGCTTCTCTCCTTCCTCTTTCTCCTTCATCTTGAAGGTGTACTTTTTGTTGGGAATGGGATGGAAGACAGACTCATCGTCGCTAGAGTCGCTGTCGTCTGCTCCAGGTGGAACTGGAGAGGGAGGTTGAACCCTGATGATGGGCTCTGCAAGGAGGTGCCGATCATGCTCCTCTTGGAGGTTCACCTCCATCATCTCTGTCTCAGCCTCTGAGGAGGCACAAGATCCCCTCTTATCAGGGTCAGAATGCTCTGCCTCTAAAGGCGGAGGGGGGGGGAACTCAATGTAAGCGACTCTTTTCTCTTTGTGTCGTTTCAGTGTTTCCTGATTTCGGTTGGAGGGTTCTGATGAGGCAGGCTTGGTTTTCTTTGGCAGAGACTCCTTGTAGACGAAGGTCTTTCCTTCATCTTCTTCAGACTCCTCTGCTATTGGAATGGGCATTCCGGGCATGGATCCAATCACGGAATCTGGCGTTCTGGAGGCAAGGCTCACCTCCTCAGAACTTGGTGTCTCAGGAGTAACATGACTTTTGCCAGAGCTGTCCATGAAAGTAACTTGCTCTAGAGTGTCATCCTCTGGGCTGCCTTGAGGAGATGGGGTCTGTTTTTGTTTAATGGTGTAACGCGCTCCCCGTGTCTCATGCACTGTTCGACTCTCGTGACTCACTATCTTTTTGTATGTTCCCAGCTGCTCAGCTGTTTCTTTTTCGTATTTCTTGCCCACTTGGATGCTAACATAAACTGGCAAAGGTTTGATGTCTTTGAAACCCTCAGTAACAATGTTTTCCAAGTACCCTACTTGATCGCTATCTATACCATTACACACTACAGTTGACTGGCTACTATCAAAAGAATCAGATGATTTTTCTACTGATGAGCCGTTTGTGGATTTTCTGGATTCAGAGCCGCTGTGTAACCTATTTCTAGCTAAAGTAGGTATTTGTAACCCTGGCCTTTCACACAGTTTAACAGAGGTATCACATTTTAATGGAGTGGATTGATGATTTTCTGAGAAACTAGATGGCATTCTAACAGGAATTTGCGATTCCGAGTTTTTTTTTAGACCACCGGTACTATTTGGGGTTTCTCGGACCACAAGCTCTGTGTAAATTATTTTCTTGGTTGTCTCTTCTTTTCTGGCTATTCCATCTCTAAAACCCTGCTGTTCTCTTTGTGAATTGTGGCCTTTGTGAATTGACACTTGGGGTTGATAGTTTCCATTTCCATGACATTCCCAAGTTTTGAAGGACTTTTTTTCTTCCTGTTCATTTCCGTTTGTGCCGTGTTTAGGAGATGAGTAAATATACCTATTAGCACTGGGGCTTGGTCCACTAGATCCTCTTACCTCACTTTCTAGAACCTTCCTTGTACATCCTGGACTGTCTGGTGATTTGGGGATATTTGAGCCTGCAAAAACCTGATACACAGGCAGCTTACTTTCCAGGAGTTTTCTTACTGGGGGATTTGACGTGTGTCCCCATTGTGGACCCGTATCTTGCTTTTGAGCCTCTTGTTCAAAATGTAGCCTAACAGCGCTGACTTTGGAGGATGACATTTGAAAAGGTTTAGAGGCATCACCCACATTGCCCTGTGAGATGCCATCCCCTGGTTTTCTATTGTCATCCTTATATTGTAGCAGCACTCTCCTCTCTGGGCTGCTTGGTAAACTAGCACATTTTCTATCATTGGAGCCAAACCTGTCTCTGAAACGGTCTCTACATTCTTCACCACTGCCCCCATTCCTGTATGCTGATCTTTCAGGACTGCTGTGCGTAGAGCTAGGCCCTGATCGTGTTTCCCTAAAGTCGGACCTACGGGACTTCTTCTCAGGGGAAGAAAGCTCATCGTTCAGTTTCTCTGTCTTATCACGAAAAAACTGAGAGACTTCGCTAAGCTTTTCCTCTGCTTCCTTAACAGTTCTGTCTACTCTGTCTTCATATATCAGCTTTTCTCTATTCTTGCCCTGTCTGTCATCAGTGACACGCATCCAAACAGAGTGCTTTGGGCTACCAGGTTCTGAGGAATACTGCAACAGTGTTAGTTTGTCAAAGTTATCGTCTACATTGGCAATTTGACCTGATTTGTCTGTGTTTGATGACTTCAAAATATATTCTTGCCTTGATCCACTAGACCTTCCCTGACTATAACAACTCCTATCTGGGGATTGAAAACGAGACCTGTCCCTTAAATACTCCTCAGTGTCAGAGTGAGACGAGTCTGGTTTCTCAGAGAGAAGCATTTTGTCGGCAAAGTTGTAAGACTCTCCTCTGAGTTCTGATGATTCATCATCATTATATTCCACAGAGTGCTGGCTGAGTAACTTCAGGGTTTTGTATGAGTCGTCTGCCATGAGCTGTTCAGAGCTTGGATGACTATCATCTTCCTGTGTCATGGGCGTGTTTACTCTGGAAGACTCTAGGTAACAGGGGAGCGATTCTTCAGGCTCCTCCTCTCCCTGTCGTGACATTCCACTGTTCCCTTGGTAGAAGTACATCTCCTTCTCTGGGCGATTTTTTGTCTCCCGGATGATGACCTCAGTTGGTTCAGTTTTGTTGCCCTTTTCAATGTGAACCTCAATTATTCTTTCAACTTTGGGCTTTGAGCTGATATCTTCAAGAACTCTCTGTGATGTGTCATCGTTGCCGGCCTTGTGCTCAAACAGTCCAGCAAGTTCTCTGGAGGGATCCCTGCCGGACTGGAAAGCTTTCATGATATCATGCACTGACATTGATTCGTCAATCCTCTCTGATGTATTCTCTTTACTCTGGGGTTTGTGGTACACCATTCGGGTGGTAGTTGTGATGTGGGTCTCTTCCTTAACTCGCATGCCCTTGCCCATTGAGTCATCGTCCGGGCTGATTTTCATCTGAAATGATTTCGTTTGGTCCACATTGGATGCATTCAGCCCTTTGGGCTCAGCATCAATGTATCTAACAGCCCTTGTATCCTCCATCATTGGTTGCTTGTTATCTTCAGGAGACTCATAGCTCCTAATAACATGAACAACCTCAGTCCTTGTCTCTGTGATTACTGGTGGAATATCCTGGAAAAGCGTCTTGGGTCCCATGCCTTCTGCACTCTGTGGGGCAGATGGCGTCCTTTCACTCCTTGTCTCAAAGCCACTGTCTGAGAGGGGACTCTTGTCCTGGTCATGTGAGATGTCATCTGGAGATTCTAACATGGCATCAGGCCCAAATAGCACATCTGCAAGTTTACAGAGCTCCTTTTCTGAGGCAGAGGACCGCATGTTTGCGGGTGGCATTTTCAGCTTGTGCTCAGGTTTAAGCATACGTTTCTGTTTCTCCTCTCCTTCTCTTCTAACCTCATCAGATCTATGCTTTACATCTGCAATTTTTGAGATAGAGCTACTGCCAATGTCATTTGTCAAGTAGTCTACTACCTTCGATAGATTGAAATCTCTGTCTGGTATAGTCTTAGTTTTGATTTGAGGGACCACTGTCTCATATCTTGGTGGATAACTCCAGTTGCTTTGCTGGGGATCCACTGGCACTTGTGTAGAGAACTGTAACTCGTCTGTTGTATTTGTTTTAAAAGCTGTCTTGTTATTCTTGACCGTATCCTTGGTTAGTATCTCACTAACTTTGACCAGGTCCTGTTTCACTTTCTCTACAATTCTGTAAGGCTCCTCGTCCTCCATTCTAGCCTCTTTGGGGAAGTCAGACTGGAAACCTTTGGAGGCTGAACTTGGTTCTGTTTGCAAGATGTTAGACATCCGTATCAAGTCCTCTTTCATTTCTGCCACGTCCTTCAGTATCTCTTGGCTGGAGGACAGCGGGGATGAGGTGGTGGATTTTAGGGCAGCCGGGGACATGAATAAGGAGGATTTGACAGGTGACAGAGTTCTGGCAAAGGAAGACTGGGCTTGAGAGTTTGTCTCAGCAGGCATAGTTTTTCGAGGGGACAAGAGGGCAGCAGCTGACTTTGACACCTCAGGGAGCTTTTTAAATTGGGGTTCTGGCAAAACATTTATAATTGAATACACTGGGACAGTCATTGGGCTTGGTGGGTTTAGTGGGGACCGTAAAGAGGCATATAGGGAACTAGAGGCTGAGGATCTTATAGACTGGTAAGAGGATGACGCTGAGGAGGACATGGACTTGAGAGTGCCATATCCAGAGGCAGAGCAGGAATTGAACGTTTTTTCAACCTCGTCAAAGGCTGCATTTACGCTTGTTGTTGCTGCATTGGTGGTTGCCTGTATCCTCCCCTGTAAGCTGCTGGAGAGTAGGGACGTGGGGGAGGAGGAGCGGTACTTTGTAGGGGATACTGTTCCATTGATCAGAGCTGCAGCACTAGGAGGAGTGTTGGATTTAATTGGTGATGAGAGGGAGGAAAAGAGACTCCTTGAGGGGCTTGAGGGGTCTGCACTGGACCGGACAGAGGAGAGGCCAGGAACAGTTTTTATAGGAGAGGACGATGTTGTTGTGCCAGTGCCCACAATGACACCCTTGAATGGAAGAGTTGAACTGTACATGTTCAGTGAGGATTTAGGGGAAGCAGGTGGCGTCATGGTGATTGATGACCTTTCTAGCAGACACCCTCCACCAGTGGTGATAGGAGAGGTTCTAGTAGACAATGCTGCCAGTCCCTTGATGGAAACATGGTCTGGAATGCTTCTGACTGGCGATGACTGGAGACTGGGGGTAACCTGAACTGGGTACTGGGCCTGCTGAACTACAGTCTTTATTGGGGAAGAAATGGTCCTGTACGACCTGATGGGGGAAGCTATGTCGCTGACTGACTTGATGGAATGGGCCGGTGAGCCGCCTATGTTGGACTTGATGGGGGATGCTGAGGTGATGGACCACACAGACTTCAGTGGAGAGGCAGTGGGCGTGTTGGACGATGAACTGGAGTGGGAACCGAATCCAGACTTGGCTTGGCCAGGGACGGAGACAGGAACAGCCGACCACGCCTGATAAGATCTCGTTGAAAAGACAGGTTTGTGAGTGTAGCCAGTAGGCTGTGATCTCGGCGAACTCCGATCAGTTGTTTCTTGAATAACCAAACCAAAGATTTAACATAAATTCAACGGAAAATAATTGAAATAATAAAAACAGAGAAACCAGAGAGAGAAAGTTGGAGTCAGTAAGGCCAATATTAATCAAAGCAGTAAGAATAATATCATTTATGAAACGTCAATTACTATCTAAACAAAGATGTGGTGAAAAGTGATTGTTTAAGGTCAATGATCTGTCACAAAATAGAACAGATGCAAGATAACACACAATGAAGCATACGTGGCAACAAAATGCTTGACATAACAGTGAAGAAGAAACCATTTCAAACATACCAAGACAACAACACAACCATTCTATTGACCATTGATGTGCTTTGTCTGTTTGCCGTTTTGCTGCAGTGCCTTTTATATGTTTGGTGCACACCATTGTCATATGTTTCCAATGCCAAAAATGACCCCACAATCCTTTTAGTATATTATTAGTGCAATAATTGTCTCAAGGGTTCACTTATTGATTGGTTCACAAGAAATTAATGCCCTGAACAATCACTAAGCCAATAAAAGTGAGGTGTTCTTCAAAATAATGAAAACGCTACAAGATAATAATTGTATTTGACATTTGGATGTTGCAATGCCAGTAGTTTTCACACAAATGTTATGAGACAAAAACAAGGAAAATATATTTCACAAAATGGAGAGGGTCTGCAAAGTATACTAAACAAAAATACAAATGCAACATGAAACAATTTCAAAGATTTAACTGAGTTACAGTTTACATAAGAAAATCAGTCAATTTAAATAAATAAATTAGGCCCTAATCTATGGATTTTACATGACGGGGCAGGGTTTCGTTCATGGGTGGGCCTTGGAGGGCATAGGCCCACATACTTGGCAGCCAGACCCACCCACTAGGGAGCCAGGCCCAGACAAAAATACTCCTCAGTACAACCCCCCACCGCCCCTCAGACGATCACACTATTTGAGAAGCCAGATGTGGAGGTCCTGGGCTGGCGTGGTTACACGTGGTCTGCGGTTGTGAGGCCGGATGGACGCACTGCCAAATTCTCTAAAACGACGTTGGAGGCAGCTTATAGTAAAGAAATTAACATTAAATTCTCTGGCAACAGCTCTGGTGGACATTCCTGCAGTCAGCATGCCAATTACACGCTCCCTCAAAACTTGAGACATCTGTAGCATTGTGTTGTGTGACAAAACTGCACATTTTAAAGCGGCCTTTTATTGTTCCCAGCACAAGGTGCACCTATGTAATGATCATGCCGTTTAATCAGCTTCTTGATATGCCACTCCTGTCAGGTGGATGGATTATCTTGGCAAAGGAGAAATGCTCACTAACAGGGATGTAAACAAACTTGTGCACAACATTTGAGAGAAATAAGCTTTTGTGCATATGGAACATTTCTGGGATTTTTTTTATATATTTCAGCTCATGAAACATGAGACCAACACTTTACATGTTGTATTTATATTTTTGTTCAGTATAAGACACCAAGCAAGGGTTGTCCGGGATGGATATGAATCATGACGCGTATGATGACAGTATGGAAAGTGCTCATAATTCTACACTATTGATATATGAATATATCATAAAGGTAATATCGTACACTGCATATGAAGTTGAATAACGTTATTGATATTTTGTATGAACTGAGGATTTATGAAAGTAAAGATGTTAAACTCACTCGCTGCAGGGTCGGTCAGATAGCTGTAGCGCTTACGCAAAGCTAAGGAGGCAAAGGTATGACGTCGGTCTGGTTTTTCAGTCTGCAACAACAAAAACAACAAAATATATTTTAACATAAAATAAAGATTGGATTTAAATGCCAAAAATGTATATTCCCTTTTTTGACATTACGGACAGAATTTCTCCCATTTTGTGATTTTTCAATCAAATTGAAATGATGCATTTTGCAGTGTGGGAGTCCATGTTGTTGAGGTAGTAGGCACTGCAAGTGATTGACTAAGAGATCCATGCTTTCCTCCGATTGGACAGATTGAGTGTGACCTTGGTGGCGCGATTTCAAGTGCATTAATCAATCTCATTTTGAAGAAACACATGCAATATGTGATTCTAAGATTTGGAGGAGTCCATTGAGATGTCAACAAGCTGACACTAAGAATGCTGCTGATCTTTCAAATAAAACATCTAAAGAGGAGGATGAATGTTCTTTTGAGATCATGAGACGTAGATGTAAATGAAGGAAAACACTGAGATGTAGCTATAAACCATTCAACATTCTTGTCATCTTCTGCTGACTAGGCTATATTGAGTTTTCCTCATGCAACAAATAACTCATTGGTCTTGTAGGTGTTTCCAAAGCATGCACAGAAGATGGCTGAAACCACAATTCAGCTGGAGTACTATGCACTATGGAGCAGTTTATCCACTTCTATCTGCCACCCAAATGCATATCTATATCATTCTATATCTTAAAATAGTGTGGAGGGATGGTGTTTTCTACTAGCCTACTGAACATATGGAAAAGAAGCCAGGGTGTGGTACACAAATTGCTCCTCTTTGCTTGGGACGAGGACAATAATAATAAAACCAGTTGAATTGAACTGTCATTCATGCTTTGCACAAAGTCACTTGACTTCTCACCAACGACAAAGACAACTATCTGCTGCAAAAGCCTTGTATACAACACTAATCAGATAACGATAATCACCACACATTCATATACATTATCGATGCTAGCGTTCAACGAAAAAACAACAAAGCAGTTCATGCGATGAGCAATCATGTATTTACCTCATCATCAGGATCAGACTCCATCATGTCCTGGTGGTTCCCAAGATGCATTGCAGACAAGGGGAAAGATGACACAATGGACAGCGGGTGGTTTATAATAGGTGTGGGTGGAAATAAACATCAGGAAATGAGAATGAAGCAGCTGAGAGCAGCAAACCATATTGGCATGGAAAAGGCCATGGAATTAACTAGTCCACAGGCCACCAAAGACCCAGAAAAGCAGCAAAAAGAACAGCAACGTAATTCAGAGTTTTTGAACACTGCACAGAGAAACAAAAAGAGAAACGCCACCATAACTTAGCCCTATTACTCTTCCACACTTTGAGAGAGGTAAATTAGTAATGTGTATGACTGAATGTGTGTTTTGTGGGGGCATATAATTGGCATTGGCAAAAATACAGATAAAAGACACAAGCAGCAGGCATTCTAACCAAATTGAGGACAACCACTCTGGAATTGCTGCTGTTACTGTACTTTGTCCTTCCATTAATTTACATGAGGATGACATGATATGGCCCAGAGGAAACATCATTCACATATCCAGCCTACCTTCTTATGAGTTGGCAGTGTGATATTCAAATTACATACAGCAGTCTGTGGAAGACCTTTAGTGGTTTTTGGCTCTCTCAAGAATGAGAGTCGACCGCATGGTTCTTGGCCCATGTCTCTGACCTAAGGAGCAAAAAAAGCATGTACAATAAAAAAATATATATAAAATAAGAGTATCATGACATTCCTTTCTTGGTGTTCAAAAAAGGAAATGAGAATTAGAGCTTACAACATGTCGGCAAGTTTGAAGGACGATTATCCTCTCGCATACCACTATAATAGAAAAGTGTGACCTTATTACATACAAGATGGGGATGAAAATGTGACGCTACCTTCACATTGAAAGGAAGCCGGTTCTCTTTGAAAGAGAAGAAGTTGAAGATCAGCTGCTGCCCACTCTTGGTAAGAGGAGATAAGTTGCCATAGCAATCCACATGGATAGGCTTGCCCTCCAAGACCTGTAAAATCATTATCAACAAGAGCATGTCAATTCAGATAAACCATGTATCTGTGCTTGTGTCTACCTGTGTCAGCATATTTTGTGTGTGTGCGGGTGCAAATAAGACCCACCTCAATGTCCTTGCTCCTGGCCACCTCTTCAAAGTTCTCCTGTTGTTCCAGAGTCTTGTCCACCTTGTCGTCCGTCATGCAGAAGCAGCGGAGGCGTGACTCCACAGGATCGTTCATCTTGGCAAACACCACAAACTTGGCCAGGTACGGCACACAGATCAGCTCCCGGTATAGCTGAGAGGCCAGACTGACCGTCTCAGGAGTCTGGTGACAGTCTGTAAGCCAGAACCTGGAGGTAAGGAAAAACAGAGATGGTGAGTAAAAGCTTAATACCATTACGTATGTTGAAGCCAACCACTGAGTCTTTTTGGCAAGATCTTGGTTGAGGGGGCCATGAACATTATAATGCATACAAAGGCTTGATAAACCTTTTTTGATAACAATTGATCTAAATCAGGGCTCTCCAACCCTCTACAGGAGGGCAGCTCTCCAGGATTAGGGTTGGACTTACCAATGAGCGGGTGGCTACAGTTTCCATACAGAGGCCGCATTGTAGCTTACAACCCCCTAGAGCCGTTTTTCAACCATCTACACACACTACCATATAATGACAGTGAAAACATGTTTTAAGATATTTTTGCAAATGTATTGAAAATTAAATAAAGAAAAACACTACATGACCAAAAGCATGTGGACACCTGCTCGTCGAACATCCCATTCCAAAAGCATTGGCATTAATATGGAGTTGGTCCCCCGTTTGCTGCTAAAACAGCCTCCACTCTTCAGGGAAGGCTTTCCACTAGATGTTGGAGCATTGCTGCGGGGACTTGCTTCCATTCAGAAACAAAAGCATTAGTGAGATCGGCACTGATGTTGGGCGATTAGGCCTGGCTCGCAGTCGGTGTTCCAATTCATCCCAAAGGTGTTCGATGGGGTTGAGGTCAGGGCTCTGTGTAGAATTTGCAGGTGCAAGTTCTTACACAACGATCTCGACAAACCATTTCTGTATGGACCTCGCTTTGTGCACAGGGGCATTGTCATGCTGAAAAAGTAAAGTGCCTTCCCCAAACTGTTGCCACAAAGTTGGAAGCATAGAATATTCTAGAATGTCACCGTATGATGTAGCATTAAGATTTCCCTTCACTGGAACCAAGGGGCCTAGCCCGAAACATGAAAAACAGCCCCAGACCATTATTCCTCCTCCACCTAACTTTACAGTTGGCACTACGCAATCGGGCAGGGAGCATTCTCCTGGCATCTGCCAAACCCTGATTTGTCCGTCGAACTGGCAGATGACTGCCAGAACGCGTTTCCACTGCTCCAGAGTCCAATGGCGGCGAGCTATTAATCACTCCAGCTGACGTTGCTTTCAGAGGCAGTTTGGAACTCGGTAGTGAGTGTTGCAACCGAGGACAGAAGATTTTTACGTTCTAAGCACCTCAGCACTCGGCCTACCACTTCACGGCTGAGCCGTTGTTGCTCCTAGACGTTTCCACTCCACAATAACAGCACTTACTGTTGACCATGGCAGCTCTAGCAGGGAAGAAATTTGATGAACTGACTTGTTGGGAAGTTGGTGTCCTAAGACGGTGCCACATTGAAAGTCACTGAGCTCTACTGTAAGGCCACTCAACTGTCAATGTTTATCTATGGAGATTGCATGGCTGTGTGCTCGATTTTACACACCTGTCAGCAACAGTTGTGGCTGAAATAGCCAAATCCACTCATTTGTAGGGGTGTCCACATACTTTCGTATATATAGTGTATCTCATTTAAATAAGTAATCACACCCCACATGTTAGAATCACCTTTGGCAGTGATTATAGCTATGAGTCATTCTGGGTAAGTATCTAAGTGCTTTGCACACATGGATTATACTATATTAGCAAATTATTCAAGCCCTGTCAAGTTGGTTGTTGATCATTGCTAGACAGCCATTTTCAAGTCATGCCATAGTTTTTCCAGACGATTTAAGTCAAAACTGTAACTAGGCCAATGAGGAACATTCAATGACGTCTTGGTAAGAAAATCCAGTGTATATTTGGCCTTGTGTTTTAGGTTATTGTCCTGCTGAAAGGTGAATTTGTCTCCCAGTGTCTGTTGGAAAGCAGACTGAACCAGGTTTTCCTCTATGATTTTGCCTGTGCTTAGTTCTATTCTGTTTCTTTTTATCCTAAAAAACTCCCTAGTCCTTGCCGATAGCATACTCATAACATGATGGAGCCACTACCATGCTCAAAAATATGAAGAGTGGTACTCAGTGATGTGCTGTGTTGGATTTGTCCCAAACATAACGCTTTGTAATCAGGGCATAAAATGTATTTCTTTGACACATTTTTTTCAGTTTTACCTTAGTGCCTTATTGCAAACAGGATGCATATTTTGGAATATTTTTATTATGTACAGGCTCCCTTCTTTTCACACTGTCATCCAGGTTAGTATTGTGGAGTAACTATAATGTTGTTGATCCATCCTCAGTTTTCTCCAATCACAGCAATTAAAATGTTTTAAAGTCACTATTGGCCTCATGGTGAAATCCCTGAGCGGTTTCTTTCCTCTCAAGCAACTGAGTTAGCCAACAAAATGTGGAATAAGTCAAGTGTGTGAATACTGTACCCACATCCATACCCATACATGCAGTCAGAACCTAGCCTTTTCTGTGCCCTAAGTGTCCACCCCTGCATCATAATGGAAATCGATAAGCTGTTAGCGTCTGTTGCTGGGCAGTTGCTAGAACTTGTCAAATTCTGCCTTGGTAACATAATGAAAGAAAAAAATATATAGCCTTCATTGCTATGCTGGTTGCTATGTTCTGAGGGTGCGGATTATTAGTGGATAAAGTACAAAACATGGTGTTTACTTGCTTGACAACCTTGATTTAGCTAACATGAGAATGCTGCAAGCAAGCATGGATGCTGCAAACGATGGATGCAAACACTAGTGCGAATTAACACCACTTTTCCCAATATCTTTATTTAGCTAGCCAGCTAACTAGCTAAGCTTTGTTTTTTTTATTCTATTATTTGTGTTTGTAGATAATCAGTTGATTTAAATAGTTATCTCTTGTACTAAGTAGCCTATGACAAGTGCTATATCAGCTGTAACAAAATGTGAACTCTATTAGTCAATCTTCTGGTCATGAGTGATCAGATTATAACTGGGTACCATTAGAGACGCTAGGGTAGGGTTGCAAAGGGTTGGAAACTTTCCGGGAAATCTCCGGAATTGTTCCGGAAATTTTCTATGGGAAGTTAAGCCCGGTAATGTTGGTAATTCTGCTTAAATTCATCACAAAGGTTAGCTTCTAACAGTGAACCTTTATTGTGGGATACACATAAGGAAATTCTAGGTCTTGTGGCATTTTTTTGGTTAAACTATCCCCAAATCAATGGAATTCCAACCCTCTGCATGCACAGTGCACTCTTCCATCACATGTACAGCTGATTCTCAAGATCTTGCACACTAATGAGATGCTATTGAGCCCACACTACTACACTGTCTGAGCCAAGGACTACAAACTTCCTGGTAAATTTAGCTAAACTAGTAAATAGTAACCTACAGCAAAGTGTGTTTAAATAATTTCTAACTTGTTAACAATTTCTGATAGTTAGTATTTGCTACCATGTGGGTTTAGCTTGCTTGAGCCTGCTATCTGAGGAGTGTTAATTCACCTGTTTCCATACATGTTTCATTTTAAAACATGTATCTTACAAAGGAGTTGTTTAATCTAACTGCTTAACTATTTATCTGTACATGGAATTGTATTTTGTTGTTTTTTTACTCATTTTTTTCTAATCTTTACAGGAAAATGCCACGGGCACTATCTTATCTGAGGAGACATTTCACTGAAGCTAATGTTGATGGAAAAGCTGTGTACATTTGTAAATACTGTGCCAAATCATGAGTGAAGAATGCAACAAAGATGCAGAATCATCTGGCCAAGTTCCCTCAGCGCTCACAACAAGCAACCTCTGACAAAAGTCCCTCTACTTCTATTCGAGGTGAAAATGACGAATCAGACACCTTATCGATAGCAACAGGTCATGGTCCTCCTGGAATCAGATGTTTTTTTTGACTCAATGGAGGAACGTAGTCAGAGAAATGCTGATGAATGTCTTGCTCGAGCTGTGTATGCAACTGGTTCACCTCTGATGCTCACGGGCAATGTGTATTGGACGAGATTTCTGAATGTTCTTTGCCCAGCATACACCCCTCCAACCAGACATGCTTTATCTACTAATTTGCTTGATGCAGAGTTCAACAGCGGTCAAGTGAAGGTCAATCAAATCATAGAGAAAGCAGACTGTATTGCAATCATCTCTGGTGGGTGGTCAAATGTTCATGGGCAAGGAATAATTAACTACATCATCTCCACCCCTCAACCATTATTCTTAAAGAGCACAGACACAAGGGACAACAGATTGCAGATGAGCTGAAGGCAGTCATCAATGACCTTGGACCACAGAAGGTATTTGCACTGGTGACAGACAGTACTACGAACATGAAGGCTGCTTGGTCTAAAGTGGAGGAGGCCTACCCTCGCATCACACCCATTGGCTGTGCTGCTCATGCATTGAATCTGCTCCTCAAAGACATCATGGCACTGAAAACAATGGACTCTATGGACTCTCTATGGACAATGGACTCTCACTCTACAAGAGAGCCAAGGAAATGGTTAGGTATGTGAAGGGTCATCAAGTTATAGCAGCAATCTACCTCACCAAGCAAAGTGAGAAGAATAAGAGCACCACATTGAAGCTGCCCATCAACACCCGTTGGGGTAGTGTTGTCATCATGTTTGACAGTCTCCTGGAGGAGAAGGAGTCGCTCCAAGAAATGGCCATATCACAGTCTGCAGATATGGACAGCCCCATCAAGAGGATCCTCCTGGATGATGTATTTTGGGACAGAGTGGTAAGCAGCCTGAAACTCCTGGAACCTATAGAAGTAGCCATTGCACGGATTGAGGGAGGCAACGCCATCCTGTCTGATGTTCAGACTCTGCTTGCGGATATAAGAGAAGAAATCCGTACTTCCCTGTTGCTCCAAGCAGAGGAAAATGCAGTTCTGAAATACACCAAAAAATGTGAAGACTTTTACCTGAAGCCCAAACACACCGCCACGTACATGTTGGACCCCAAGTATGCTGGCAAGAGCATCCTGTCTGGTGCAGAGATCAACAAGGCATATGGTGTCATCACTACCATGTCTCGCCACCTTGGCCTGGATGAGGGCAAGGTTCTTGGCAGACTGGCAAAGTACACTACCAAGCAAGGTTTTTGGGATGGAGATGCAATATGGCAGTGGTGCCAACATATCACATCAGCCACCTGGTGGAAGGGACATTGTGGATCTGAGGCTCTTTCCCCTGTTGCCTCCATCATCCTCCAAATCCCTCCAACATCAGCCACCTCAGAGCGCAACTGTTCCTTGTTTGGGAACACACACACCAAAGCACGCAACAGGCTGACCAATACAAGGGTTGAAAAATTGGTGTCGATCTGGGCAAATTTGAGGCTTTTTGAGCCTGACAACGAGCCATCCTCAATAAGGTTGGAAAGTGACAGTGAAGATAATGCCTCAGAGTCTGATGTTCAAGAGATGGACATTGAGCAGGTCCAGGGAGAAGACATGGAAGCCTGAGAGGAAGACAACCAAACTTTAGTTTCTAGACTATCATTTTACAGATGTATGTTGAAGAAGTTTTTGGGAGATGCGATGGATCATTGGGGATCATTCAATATTCCCTTTCTTTTGTTGTTCAGTGAAATCATCCCATGTGAAGAGTCAACTCATTTAATTAAAGTTCAATTCGTAACACATTTTTTTATATATTGGAAGGATTTAATAATTTGCAATTATGATAAGGTAAAAGGTTTATGTTTCTGTCTCCATATGATATGGTAAATATATCCAATGCAAAAAACATCTACATTTAAATTGTATTAATATTAATTTGCATATATTTCTGTTAATTCCCATTTATTCTTGTTAATTCCCACAGAAAGTTTCCACCTCTGAATATTCCCCAAAATGTGCAACCCTGTCTAGAGTATAGGACATGCTGTGGTCTATACCAGGGAAATGCAAAAGGAGAAGGACCTGTAATAGTAGATCATAGGATATCCTGTTGCAGTAAGGTTATTGTAGCAATAACAGTGCCTATTTGGAGGCCTCCCGGGTGGCGCAGTGGTTAAGGGCGCTGTACTGCAGCGCCAGCTGTGCCACCAGAGACTCTGGGTTTGCGACCAGGCTCTGCCGTAACCGGCCGCGACCGGGAGGTCCGTGGGGCGATGCACAATTGGCCTAACGTCGTCCGGGCTAGGGAGGGTTTGGCCGGTAGGTAAATCCTTGTCTCATCGTGCACCAGCGACTCCTGTGGCGGGCCGGGCGCAGTGCGCGCTAACCAAGGTTGCCAGGTGCATGGTGTTTCCTCCGACACATTGGTGCGGTTGGCTTCCGGGTTGGATGGCGCTGTGTTAAGAAGCAGTGCGGCTTGGTTGGGTTGTGTATCGGAGGGTGCATGACTTTCAACCTTCGTCTCTCCCGAGCCCGTACGGGAGTTGTAGCGATGAGACAAGATAGTAGCTACTAAAATAATTGGATACCACGAAATTGGGGAGAAAAAGGGGTAAAATAAAAAAAATTAAAAAACAGTGCCTATTTGATACTAATGTGTTTCTGTAAATTAATAGACTTCTTGCTGAATTACCACATTCATTATATATAGTTTACCCTTTGTTTTTCTTGTTCCATACCAAGCTGCCAACTTCCTCCCAGCAGCACCAGCAACGCAAGCTAAGCTTTCAAAAGGAGGTAAGACAACCAGATATTTACCATGTTTACAGTGCACAATTAATTATCTGATTATACAATGTCTTATTAGCATAACGTCTCAATTATAAGCAGTATGTTTGTCACACCCTGATCAGTTTCACCTGTCCTCGTTATTGTCTCGCTTGTTTTCCCCAGTGTATTTATCCCAGTGTTTCCTGTCGCTCTGTGCCAGTTCATCTTGTATGTTTCCAAGTCAACCAGCAGTTTTTCTGTTCTCCTGCTTTTTGCTATTCTCCTTTTTCTAGTCCTCCAAGTTTTGACCCTTGCCTGTTTCTGGACATTGTACCCGCCTGCCTGACCGTTCTGCCTGCCTTGAACACAAGCCTGTCTGCCACTCTGTACCTCCTGAACTCTGTACTCCCCTGCCTGACCGTTCTGCCTGCCTTGAACACAAGCCTGTCTGCCACTCTGTACCTCCTGAACTCTGTACTCCCCTGCCTGACCGTTCTGCCTGCCTTGAACACAAGCCTGTCTGCCACTCTGTACCTCCTGAACTCTGTACTCCTCTGCCTGACCGTTCTGCCTGCCTTGAACACAAGCCTGTCTGCCACTCTGTACCTCCTGAACTCTGTACTCCCCTGCCTGACCGTTCTGCCTGCCTTGACCACAAGCCTGTCTGCCACTCTGTACCTCCTGAACTCTGTACTCCCCTGCCTGACCGTTCTGCCTGCCTTGAACACAAGCCTGTCTGCCACTCTGTACCTCCTGAACTCTGTACTCCCCTGCCTGACCGTTCTGCCTGCCTTGACCACAAGCCTGTCTGCCACTCTGTACCTCCTGAACTCTGTACTCCCCTGCCTGACCGTTCTGCCTGCCTTGAACACAAGCCTGTCTGCCACTCTGTACCTCCTGAACTCTGTACTCCCCTGCCTGACCGTTCTGCCTGCCTTGAACACAAGCCTGTCTGCCACTCTGTACCTCCTGAACTCTGATCTGGTTTTGACCTTTTTGCCTGTCCACGACCATTCTCTTGCCTACCCCTTTGGATTAATAAACATTGTAGGACCTCAACCATCTGCCTCCTGTGTCTGCATTTGGGTCTCGCCTTGTGCAATGATAATGTTACCGTCCTTTTTTCAAAGAGCCATTCCTCTGGAATCCCTACAGTCACTGCAGTGAGTGCAACTTTAATCACGTCAATCAGTAAATGCTGCTAAATGCTTGACAAACAAGGGGAAACATTGAAATAGTCCAAATGGCTTTCTCTCCCTGTGTCTTCTTATGGCGTCTGCATATTAGGTTCGGGTTTGCTCCTAGCAGAACTCAGCTAGGCGACGTTAAAGTCTGTACCTTCCTTCTCCTCATCCTGTTGCTCATTCTCTCCTCTTCCTTCAGACGACATCCTGTCTAGTTACGTCTGATTGTCCAACAACCTGCCCACCTCATCCCTCCTATGTCTGACCACTGGCTGCTTTCCCTACGACTTCAAGACAGTCAGTTGGACCCCTCCTCAAGAAACAAACACTTCTCAAACAGGTATCCTCTTCTATCTAAAACTCCATCCATGTTTGGTTTTGATTTGGAGGGTGGTAGCATCTAACAGTTGGATTTCATTATTTCCTGGCCACTGCTCGGTGATGCAAACAACGCATTTCTTTTCAGAACCGTCCACGGATATACCCTCCGTGGTAAAAGTGTAGCAAAACAGGCACAGACACAGGCCGGTAAATTAGTCACAGTGGGTTTGTACAAAAGATTGCTTCTCTCGAGCTGTTCTCAGTCTACACTGTTAAAATGAAATGGTTTGAAACACATCTTGAGATGGTTTGAAACATTACATGGTGTGTTGTATCACTATTTAATCAAGGGACTGGGAGCACTACCGGAAAATATTGATTTTGGTGTTTAGAGTTCTGCTTAGTGCAGAATAGTGGTCTTCAAGGATCCACCTGTACCGGAATACCTGAGACCCAAAAGATTGAGCTACTGTAACCCAGAGTATGTGAGTGTACTACTGCCTCCAAGGACTGGATGTTCGACATGTCAGAGAATCATGTTTGTTCTACATAACATATTTCTATCTGAATGTTCCAAAACATTGTGTTCATCTGTAACCTTTTTTCTTTTTCTGCAACCTTCTACTCCTCGGTCTCCTCTTTCACTCTGCTCCTGTTCTCCAGGATCTAGGGGTTCTGCCCTGAGCAGCCTGCCGTATACCTTCCCCACACCTTGATCCACCTGATGTCCTCCATGACCACCCACCCTCCATGATGCCTCTTTCCTTACATTATCTACAGCAGTGGTCACCGACCTTTTCTGAGTCAAGATCACTTTGTTAGTCAAAATGCAAGTTGAGATCTACCGCTCAGATTTTTGTTAAACATGACTTAAGCGTAAGCCTATGCAACATTAACCAATTAAAAAACAGTTATGTAGCAATGAGGTTTGTGCAGTAGGCTATAAGCCCAATATATTAGTCCATGCTTGAATTGCCCTGCCAATGTTGTTCTTCTCAGACCATTTTCAAATTATATTTTACAATTGTAGGTATATAATCACACTGGTAATTGATCATTTGTTGTATTACTTTTCATGCACAGCTTAATAATTAGCTTTTTGTTCTGGACTGATGGCCTGCATCTGATGGTCAGTCTGAGGGGAGGGAGCAGCGGTCGGGCTGCCTTTCACCCGACTCACCGTCCCTCTGCTGAGAAAAGGGGACACAGTCTTCCAGCTGATGGCGAAACTGAAGTCGCACTGTATTTTTGCCTCATGCACCAATTCATGTTACTCCTATGACCAGAGAAAGTGAAATATTCCTTGATATTAAAAAGGGCAAGCCGCTAATAATAACGCAACTTTGCTATACTCCTTCATTGCAGTGGCAGTGCTGGTAGTAGCGAGAATGTAACTAGGGGGAACACACATTTATGGCTTATAAAAGTGTTGACAGTGCCGAATAACAACTTAAACATGATGTTACTCATAAAAACATCCAGGTCTTTGCTGTATTTGTTGAGTTTCTCTAGTCATGGTTTTAAATGTTTTGTAATCTCAAAGAATAAACTTCGCTGTGCGTTCAAGGCTTCTTTTTACAGTCTATAGATCCTGAAAACTGTGTAGACATGGCGATCTAAGCTACTTGACTGGCCAGCTTTAGGCCTATAGGTGCACTTGATTTGCTCTCTGGGTCTGCCGGGTAGGCGGAGTTCTACCTTCAGACACGTGAAAAATGGGAACACTTTGCCTTCCCGGAATCAAATGTACCACCTACCAACAGCGCAGAACAAATAGGAATGCAAGGCTTTATCGTAGTTTTTTTACATAAATGTTTTTACATAAATGTCGATCAGGAATGCCTTGGAGATCGACCGCGGTCTAAAACTACTGTTATTGTCAAATTGTTCAATCTAATCTGCTAAGAAACTGTGCTTGCCATATCATCCTGGGCACAGTGAGATACACATCGAAACTACATACGGTACACTAGCACTGCAAACACTCATTCTCTCCCTTCTGAGACTGACTGCCTGTTGAAGGAAAGTGACAGGCAGAACCACCCGTAGCACCCACCTCCTCTTTATCCTACACGCTAGAACAGAGATACAAAAACAAATCCCCCACAACCTACTTCTGCCAAGACTCGGAGGATCCCCCTCTCTCCTACTATGTACTTTACTTGTCATTCATACTTCTGTTTTCTCAACTAAATTGTATTTCATTGTTTATGTGTTGATGTTAGCCTATACTCGTGTATTTCAGTCTATAACTTCCACGTGGGTATATCAAATGGCACACCTGTTCCACAAAAAGGGCAAGGTTTTCACATTTCAATCTTAAATATTGCCAAGTTGCGTTTCACAGGGTGTTCATTTAATTCGTTAATTGTTGTAAATCCCCTTTTTGGTATTTGTGAGTTCTACATTATACAACTGTCTGTCGTGTCCTGCATTATATTCAACCACAAGTGTACTACTGTAGTTCTGAGCTATGCCATGTGGTGGTGGAAAACAATCACAGTAGGACTAATAGCTTACTTTAGCGTAAGACAAGACAAGGGAAGCTCAAAATAAACACGCCAGCCAGACGAGCCAGTGTATGAATTGAACTGATTTTCACATGAATGAAATAATATTTGCTGCATAGGAGCTCACATTGCGATCTGAAAGTTAGGTTAACGTGCAGTTTACACGTTTTCTTTGCTATTTCGATTTAGATGTTGTTGAAAAGTAGATTGAAGTAATGTATTCATATTATTAGCTAAACAAAACTCGTTTTAGCAGAGAAAAATTGTTTGCGGAAATCAGCTTTGTTTACATAGCAGGGGTTTAAAGAACGTCCATTCGGCTGTTAATGACCTCCAAAATCCGAAGCATTAGCTCATCACACCATTGATATAGCAATGGGCGCTAACAGCTAATTGAATTCCCCCACCTTGACAGCAGAGAGAACATTTTGTTTTTAGAGTTAATTTCCTTTTGCCATGGGGCGTTGAGAAAATGTTGCAGTTAACTGGTTGTGAGCATATGAGAGAGCATGGCCTTACCTGGCCGACACATTTGTTGTGAAAGAAACACAGTCTGTGACAAAGGACAGGGGAGTGGTCCCTGTGATGTCCTCCCACTGGGCAGGAGATGTTCCACCTGGATGGAAAACCACGAGAAAAGACAAAATCCCCATCCCTGGTTAACCTTTCATCCACCTACTGCAAACCCTGTCCTTCCACCCTGTCCTCCAAGTAGGAGTGAACCTTGTTATCATTGAAGGTCTGAATCAATTTCAATAGAGGTATGTTCTCACCCACAAAGGTTGTTCAGAACATCCTGAAGGACTTGCCTGTGATGCTGCAGAGGAGGCGCAGGCAGGGGGTGGAGTCCCCCCTGTGTCCACTGGGGTGGCCTTCTGCAGATCGGGGCGGAACAGGGATCGTCATGGTAATGGGCTTGTGGAACTTCCTCCTCCTGGGCTCCACGGTAACTATAGGGCTGAAGGTGGCCCTGTTGCCGAGAAGATTCCTCACCATGTCGTCTGGGACGGGCTGAGCCTGCAGGGAGGGGGAGGGGAGGACGGATGAAAGAGGTGAATCAATGTTCTCTCATTTGTTCACATTAGCACAACACATGACAAAAGCCATTATCTTTTAAAAAGTGATGTTAAAATAAATATCAATTGGATGAAGGTAGCCAACTCATCATCAATCAAAACAATGCTCTTGGCTCAAAAGTTGGGAAATTAGACTCAAAGCTTAGAGCAAAACAGAGACTAGTGGAGATCCTAAACAATACAGCTAACTGATTGACTTGGCTTTCAGACCTGCAGGCCAACGCGTATCTTCTTGGTGAGCGCCCCCTGTGGGAACGAAGCCTGGACCATGGGCACTGTCTGGCTGGTCAGCGTCCCACCCTCTGGACCCATGTGGTTACTCTCCTGCTTGATCCTGGACACCACCGCAAAGTACTGGGGGAAGTCCCTGGTGATGATCCGACTAATACGCTTCTTCTCCAGCTCAGCATTGCTGTCCAGTTCTGTTGGAGAACACATGAACAAATATAGATGGATAAAGGATATTCAATATCCTCTTATGCAAGGGGGCAGTATTTTCACGTCCGGATGAAAGCGTGCCCAAAGTAAACTGCCTGTTACTCTGGCCCAGAAGCTAGAATATACATTAGAAAACACTCTAAAGTTTCCAAAACTGTTAAAATAATGTCTGTGAGTATAGCAAAAACCTGAGAAAAATCCAACCAGGAAGTGGGAAATCTGAAGTTTGTAGTTTTTCAAGTGATTGCCTATCCAATATCTAGTGTAAATGGGGTCAGACTGCACTTCCTAAGGCTTACAGTAGATGTGAACAGTCTTTAGAAAGTTGTTTCAGGCTTCTATTGTGAAAGGGGAGCGAATAAGAGCTGTTTCAACAATTGGTCAGGCTGAAATAATTTAGTTTAGTCTTGCGCGTGGCCATGAGCGCGACAGTCGTTCCCTTTCCTTTCTAATGACAACAGAATTGTCCAGTTGGAATATTATTGAAGATTTATGATAAAAACATCCTAAAGATTGATTATATACATCGTTTGACATGTTTCTACAAACTTTTCGTCTGGACTTAGTGCCCGTGCTTTGTTCATTTGGATTAGTGGACTAAACGCGCAAACAAAAAGGAGGTATTTGGACATAAATGGACTTTATCGAACAAAACAAACATTTATTGTGGAACTGGGATTCCTGGGAGTGCATTCTGATGAAGATCATCAAAGGTAAGTGAATATTTATAACGCTATTTCTGACTTTTGTTGACTCCACAACTTGGCGGGTATCTGTATGGCTTGTTTTTGTGGCTGAGCGCTGTACTCAGATTATCGCATGGTGTGCTTTCGGCGTAAAGCTTTTTTGAAATCTGACACAGTGGTTGCAGTTTATCTCTAATCCTATGTATAACACTTGTATCTTTCATCAAAGATGATGATGAGTATTTCTGTAAATTGATGTGGCTCTCTGCAAATTCGCCGGATGTTTCGGAGGCAAAACATTACTGAACATAACACGCCAATGTAAACTGAGATTTTTGGATATGAATATGAACTTTATCGAACAAAACCTACATGTATTGTGTAACATGAAGTCCTATGAGTGCCATCTGATGAAGATCATCAAAGGTTAGTGATACATTTTATCTCTATTTCTGCTTTTTGTGACTCCTCTCTTTGGCTGGAAAATGGCTGTGTTTTTTTGTGACTAGGCACTGACCCAACATAATCATAATGCTTTCGCCGTAAAGCCTTTTTGAAATCGGACACTGTGGTTGGATTAACAAGAAGTTTATCTTCAAAATGGCGTGTAATACTTGAATGTGTGAGGAATTTGTTTGAATTTGGCGCCCTGCAATTTCACTGGCTGTTGTCAAATCGATCCCGTTAATGGGATTTGAGCCAAAAGAAGATATGTTACTGTATGTGCGAATGTCAGAGAAGGTATTCAATTACATTAGCAATGTTGACCTGTAATAATAATAATAATACATTTGTAGTAAAGCGCTTTTCTCACAACCACCGTGCAATAAAAAAAGTAGATATATTAATAAATCTTATCCAAAACACAGAAAATAGAACACAGACAACAAACAAAGCTATTTACAGGTATCAATGCAGATGTCATGCTCTGTGTAACATACAGTACCTTCGTCCATCCCGTTCAGAATGTCTGTGATGTCACTTGGATGGCAGTCGTACTGGTGTTCCTTCCATGTGTCACCATTGTCGCTCCTGAGTACGATCAGCTCCCTCTCCTTCCCCCTCATGGAGCCAAAATGAGGAATCTCCACGATTACAGGGCTGAAATGGAACAGAACACGCAGAGATTGTTCAGAGCCCCCTTAGAGACAAAAAGGTGGATCTTTACATTCAAATAGCAAAAATGGTATAGAGCAATGTTTCTTAATCCCTTAAATGATCAACTCATCATCAACCTTTGATATTTGAATCAGCTGTGTAGTGCTAAGGCAAAAACTACAATGTGCAACAAGGATTAAGAAACATTGCTATAGAGATAAGAGAAAACCTACCCCAGAAACTGGGCTCCTGCAGGACCGACCTCAACCAGCCGGCTGACCAGGCCCTCTCCCTCCACCATGGGCGGGGGGTAGGCCAGCTTGTGCCTCTTGGCCAGGCGGCAGGTGATGCGGGTGGGAGCCGTGCACTTCCGGGGCGGGATGATGATACGCATGCCGTTGCTTCGGCTTCCTCTCATGGACCCCCCACGAGCATCCACCATGAAGCTAACCAGGAATCTGCCGGCGTGCAGAAATACAAATATTAGACCAGGAAGGGTGAAGAAGGGAAAAGAGAGAGAGAGAGAGAGAGAAGCCATAACCACTGACACGTGAGATGGACGAATCCCATGCTGTGACCACCGTACACCCAAGCACTCCGAAAAGAGAGAGAGAATGGAAAGAAAATACTAGAGAAAGAAAGAGAGAGACAGACAGAGACAGAGGGAGAGGAGATGGTGCTTCGAGTTCTCAAACTTGGCAGGTCTCACCTCTGACACTTAACAACGTGACCTCAAAACACTGAAACTTTAAAGAACTCAAGAGGTGATGTAATAGGGAAAAGGTGAGTTTCCTGCCAAGATCCATTACACTGAAGCAGTGATCTATATTAAACACCTTCACAAATGTTTCACCCCCGAGTAGAAACTCAATTAAATCACAAATGAATGTGTTAAATACGTGACGTGTTAACTTCTACCTAGTAAATGCAGTTTTGGCATCCCATTAATTGTGGAAACTGTCACCAGTAGTATTAAGCTATTCGTAGAGGTTACAAGGGTATGTTTACAAGGGTATGTTTAAATTGAAATGCCTCATATAGTATGCCAGCTGTTAAAGGCAGACTCAGTGAAATGACGTTGCCACGAGCAGCACCGCAGACATTGTGATGAGCGAGATGCCAGACTTCGCTCTCACACAGTATCGGTGCATGTGCACGGGTTCCCTTCACGTTGATCACAGAGTGGTAGCCAGGGCAACAGAACGGCTGAGAAGTCCAGCCTCGCACTTCAACGCTCTTAGTTGTTGTGGAAATTGATCCACCATGCTGTTTACTTTCTGCATCTATGTCATTTCGCTATTTACCTAAAGCCATAAAACCTTACCCAATAAAGATACACTACATTTTCATTCGGCATGACTGATCTGAGACGGCTGAGTTGTTACATGTCTGAACTAAAACCATACACAATGTTCTGTATTTGACTGTGTACATAGGCTGTAATTACACATGCAGACAAAACATTGTTTCCATTAATTTGTCTTTGTGTGCACTTTTGCAGACCTGCTCATAGATATTTTTGAGGGGCTTTATCCATATATGCACTGTGAGATGGCACCTTAGTGAGAAAATCGTAAGCACATCACTAGCACTACAGCTACACAGTGTAGATGAGAGACCAGGACACACAGATGACACAAGCACAGAAACAAAAGAGGAAAGAGGAAGTAGTGGAAACTGTGACATCACTGTGACATCATGGTGACATCACCAGACACAATCATCACCTGGAGTCATACTGAGGGAGCGGGGAGGACAAGCTGCAAAATAAAGACCAAAACAATGCAGGAGGCAAAAAACTTGATTTAGTAATACAGCACAATCAATTTAGTTTTTTAGGGTCTGACGCATTTCACCGTGTCAGTCAAAAAAAGAATAAAAAGATGGTACAGAAATAATAGAGAGGGTCTGAAATACAGGAGATCTGGAAAAATGTAGGGCCAGAAACCCCAGTAGATGAGACCTGACAAAACACAAGATATCTTCCATCTGTACTCGGCCCAGGACATTGGACTCTCGAGCATTTCCAATAAGACTAAATCATGTAGTCTACAGCGCAAGTCCATTATCTACTGTATGTGAGGGTGACTTCCCTCAAACTATTCATCACTGCGGCTCAGCAAATTGAAATTGCACAAGAGACTGCAGAAAGGGAAAAACTCCTAACACTGTGTCACTGCAGACAACTGCTGGCTGGGTCTTTCTTGGACTGATAAAATGGAGTATGTAGAGTAACATTTTCCTGTGTCTGGATTAGCAGTAGCCCCTGTCTGACATGGCTAGAGCTACAGCAGCTGTGGCTTTGTGTCAGCCTGGCTGGGAGACGGCTGGTTCTTACCCTGAGTGAATGGGGCTGGACACAGTGTTGCTGTGGTCCATGGTGTCTGGGGTCCAGCTGTAGCGCCTCAGGCACTCTGCATCGTAGTCCCGGGTTACAGCCAGGTGCTGTGGAAGATGCAGGGGTAGGGTCAACAGGTGAGTTCGGGAGGAGACTTAATGGTTTGTGACCTAACCTGACGGTGACCCTCACTGATCTGCAGACAGACATTAGAGGTGACACGTTTAAGGACCTTCTGCATTCCTAACACACAATAAGAGAATATGACCTCTTAACCCTACAGACAAGTGATCTAACAGGACACATACAGTGTCTCACTGAAACATGTTTCTGTCATCTAAAACATTCAATATCACCTCAATGAAACATGCTGAATATGATTAACCATTTGAACCACAAAAAGTGGCACACTTCCAACTGAAACAATCATTTGTTTGTATAAAAATGAAAGGAAAAAAATGGGAGTTTACAGTGACCAGATGTCGCATGGGGAAATAAATAACTATTTACCTCACTGAGATGAGGACCAATGAATGGAATGGGAATTTCAGAGCTCAAACAAACACGAATGGAGCCAGAGAGATGGTCATGGAGAGTGAGCAGAGCGAGGAGACCATCTATTGACATCATATACCTTATTGAGAGGGTCAACCAAGTAGGAAAGGTCTTTGCAGACACTCTGAAGCTTTAGAGGAAAAAGAGGCAGATGAGAAATCACAAAGGGGACTCCTCTCGAGGAACAACAGTTGAAGAGCCTGGAGATTTGTCTACCAGTCCCTAGTCATACAACAACTCATACAGTGAGAAGAGGCTACAGTGGCCTTTCCCACGAGATTTCTGCTTTAGCAAAGAGTGATACTATCACAAAGGCAACCTTATTCCTGATAAGTAGATGTGATAGTGCCACAAACATCACCATATCCCAAGAATGATACATGTGATCATATGAATCAGATCACCTACAGAGCATGGCGTCTCAAGCCGTTGAAAAAGCACAAGACACATCTGTTTAATCCGTTTTAACAACCAAGTTGGAGGGAACTATTTTTGAACAATATGAGAGAAGAAGATTTTACATGCATTCTAAATCCTGGCTGCCCTTTGACCCACATTTGTTTGTCGAACGTGATGTCAGTGAGGTTGCAAATATTGTTTACAGTACATCAGGTTAAAGTTCCTTTTTTTAGATCCTGCATTGTGATCACCAAAACTTGTTTTAGGACAACCACTGCAGTGTGGATTTCCCAAGGCAGCTGGAAACCTTAAAGAGGCCACAGAGAAGTTTGAATAAGCTCTTACAGAAATGGCCCTACACAGCCTCAGGACTGTAAGTGCCAAACATAAACGAAACTAACAAAAAAGCCCGGAATAGGCAATTGGAAATCAAATGTGACCATGGGGGAGGCCAAATCCATCACTGACCCCATCTCGGTTCACATTCAAAAAAGTATCGTGTCACGCACTGCCCTTAACAAAAACATAACAAGGAGAAGAGAGGGGGAAGAGAGCGACACCGAGAGTGTGACCACAGAAAGAGGATAGAGACAAGAAAGGGGTAAAGGAAAAGGTGGTGTGAGGAAGTTAGGAGGACGTACTGTGTCCTTGGTCGGGGCGAGGATCTCCTCTATCGTCATGCTGTCCCGTGCGTAGGAGCTGCGGTTGAGGGTGTTGGACCTATCCGAACTGAAGGAGCGGAGGCTGGGGTGTTTAAATGTTACCACGCAACACAGCGGGTGACAATGAACAGCAGGCCCAAACCAACAAGAAAAGCAAAAGTAAAATAAAATACAAAAAATCCATTACTACATGCAACCTCCAGGGAACTGAATGGCACTGTACAATGTACTGTATATAGTGGAGAGCAAGATTAGAGTCCCACAGTAGGGGATAGCTAGGTAGATAGGAGCTATTCAGAGATGGAAATGAGAGGGAGGTCAGTCAGTTTTTACTGAGAGAGAGAGAGAGAGAGAGAGAGAGAGAGAGAGAGAGAGAGAGACAGAAATAAAGAAAGACAGAGGGAGAGAAGGAGAGAGATAAAGGAGTTGTATTTGTGTCTGTGTATCATGAACACTGACGTGAGGTCAAATACAGTCTGACTACTGTAGATGTTTCAGAGAGGACACTGGGTGGAGAATCAATTTCATCTACTAACCAACAAAGAATGTTGTTAACTACACTACAGTACATAGAGTACGGACCTAACGTTGAGGAATTCCATTCCGTCACTAAAACATCGGGATTCTTTACGTTTATTAAATAAATATGTAGTTATAACGGTTCCTAAAAAGAATCTGGAACTACTTTGAAGTGTCCTCATTTGTATTCAGTTAAAATAATGTAGCTAATTCAATTAAACATTTGTTGTACGATGGGCAAAGTTCTGTGTCTTTCATTTCTCAGATGACTTGGATGTGTGTTAGTTTGGGTGCTACAGAGGTGATGGTCCTCTCAGTCTTGCTCGCTGTGTTGTTGATGTTTGCCTGGTGTTGCAGATGAAGACACACTGACTGAATGCAATAGGCTGCTCCCCTTTGTGAGAAAAAGCCAATCTTCTTACATGTCTGTTTTAATCAGTGCAGCCCTACACTGTTTGTGAGTATACACACACACTTCTAGAGCTGTCTTCTCAGAAGAAGTGTGTGTATAACCTAGTCAAAAGTGTAGGGCCGCACTGTATTGTGTATGGGTGTGTGTGCCCGTGTGTGTGTGTGTGCGTAGAGAGAGGGAGAGAAAAACTGCAGAGTGTTTGATTGGGCATGCTATTCAGCACAGAGAGAAGTCCTTTATTCAGCACTGCAGCTGAAGTTTCTAAGCAACTCCACTGCCTGAATGGACTGGCATCACAAATCTGCTTTGCCTACTCCAGTGTTTCCCAAACTAGGGGTCATGGCCTCATGTGGGGGTCGCCTGATTCGAAAACGGGGTCGCGAGGTAAACTCTGATTTTTTTGGGGTGCTTAGTTCATAGAGCCTAACCGTTATGTCAGTAACCTCTGGTAGCAGCTATAAGCGGTTGTAATAAACAGAGCAGTTTCTGTTTGTTGACTAAATAGAACAGAGTGGACAAGACTAGGCACTAAATCAAACTGGGGGGGAAACAACATTATCAATGGACTTCCCAGTACCTTTCTGATGCATTTCAGTCACTTCCACCCACACTTCTTTAAGATACTGGCCTGAGACTGATTTGTAACAGAATGTCAAAGCCTTAATTAAAAAAACTAATTGCTGGCCGTTGATTACATCACTTTCTTTACAAGGTGGGGTCACACTTTTAATTTTTTATTAAACTGGGGTCGTAGGCCAGAAACGTTTGGGAACCCCTGGCCTACTCTCTCTGTGGTGCTGCCTGTGTTTCCTCTTCACAGCTTTCCTTCCTCTCTCTTTCCTCCTTTCCCCCAATCTTTCTCTCGTCAATTCAATTCCATTTTGTTTTATTTGTACAGAGTTGTTTACAATGACATTTTCACTTAGTGGAAGCCTTCTCCCTTCCTTCCTTTTACTCCCTCACTTTCTCCTTCCGGCTTCTTTATGCACCATTTCATGCCTCTGAGTGGCCTTGATCAATCTGCCTCTGTCCCTCACCCCTTCCCTCGTTGCTATTCTGAACACTGCATTGCACATTTCTCTCACTGCTTTCTGCTTTCTCTCATCCTCTCGTTTTCACTCTCACTCTCGCTCCACATTTTAAGATGAGGCCATGTTATTTGATCTAGAAAGAAAGTGAATATTTGCTTATCTAAGTCAGCTCAACGACTTGGTTGTGCGGATCATTGCTATCGTTGCTCGATCATCATTACGCTGTCATTCATTATATAGTTCCAAGGCAAAATATGTATCTGTGTTTGTGTGTGAGTTTGTGTGTGTGTGCCTGCTATTGGTATGGTATTCGTCAGATAGGTCAATGTGGGATTTTTAGATAACAAGCCATTATTTGGCCTTGAGGTTTCCATATCTGCATTCTAGAGTAGGTAATTTTAAAGCAATAGGTCATTTTTTAGGATCAAAATATCTCCAATTGATTGAAAATTGACTGAAACATACTGATCCCTGGAAGTTACAAAAAGTGGCACCTTAAAAATAAATCTAAAGGGTAGTTAAGTGTCACCTCAAACCACACCACTATACAAAAAGTTGGGTTAATAAACTTAAACAATGCAATTATTAAGTCACAACATATAATTGTCGCTTTCATTTTCTCATGTCTACTCTATTCATAACGTGTGTTAAATATGGTTTATTTATTTGCAAATGATGAGGGGCTTCTATATACTGATGAGAAAATAAGGTGAACGTGTCAATGGAAAATATTAGTGAGCTCAAAATATGTTTTCCAAATAATAAGTCACTAATAAACTGTGTAAATATACCACACAAAGAATGACAATGGTTGGTGAAGTCACAATGAGGATGGGTCAGGGGAGAGAAATGTGCTTTCTGCTCTTACCTGATCCTAGGGCTAGAGTGAGAAACAGACAGAGTGCAAGAAAGAAAAAAGGAAAAGAAATGTAGAGTGGTGAAAAGCAAAGCATTTTAAAACGTCAAAGCAGAGGTGCTGTGTTTTTATTTTCATGTGACATCGATGCTCTGCTTTTGCATGGGGCATGCTCCAAGCCTGGGCTCATAGTCTCTCTCTCTGTGTGTGTGTGTGTGTGCGTGTAGAGAGTCCAAGAGCAAACCACGGAAGGCCGACGTCATAAACAGAAAGGCAAGGGGAAAATAAAGCAGGTGCTCAGCACAGTACATTAATCAATCAATACAATAACTGACTGAAATAATAAAGCATAACATATCCAGCATGGCAAAGTCATGCCAGGAATATCTTTTCACCACACATATTCAACCGGTTTACTCTGCAATTAAAATAACAGAAGAATGATAGAAGTTTCTCATAGCACAATATACAGGATAGTAAATGGTGGCATAGTTTATACACTAGATGCAATACCTTATGAGAGAAAGCACTTGATTTGAACAGTCATCACTGTAACCTTTGAACTTTCGAACGCTTCTCTAGAGACTATAAAAATGACACAGCCCAATTCAAACCCCTTGCCTTGATTGATCAAACAAGGAAGAGTTGAAGTGAGGTCACGCCTCATATTGACCTTGTGACATGATGTGATAAGCATAATAAAAAATCTGACATCATCCATTATTGTTTAAAAGCTGATTGAACACTTATTTCATGATGTGTCAAACAGTGGTTCTGTTTTCTGGGCTGTTTTGTTCCACAGTGTGCTGCTTCCTGACAGGCTGGCACTGTTGTTGTTTTTAGTCAGTCAAGCATCACTATGCATTTGCCAGCTGTCAGGGGCACCACAATAGATGGCCAATGATGAGCTGTGGGATACACAATACTCATCTAATGTGGTGATGTATCTTCAGCCAAACTTGCCAGTTTTCTGCTGGGCACTCAACTCTTAGCCTACAGCTAGTTATCCTCTCTTTGAATACTGTACTGGGAAATAATGTATACATATCTGACCAAAGGCAGAATGTACAGCGCATTTGGAAAGTATTCAGACCCCTTGACTTTTTCCACATTTTGTTACGTTACAGCCTTATTTTAAAATGGGTTAAATAAATACAAATCATCATCAATCTACACACAATACCCCATAATGACAAAGAGAACATGTATTACAAATAAAAACAGAAATACCTTATTTACATAAGTATTCAGACCCTTTGTTATGAGACTCAAAATTGAGCTCAGGTGCATGCTGTTTCCATTGATCACCCTTGAGATGTTTCTACAACTTGATTGGAGTACACCTGTGGTAAATTCAATTTATTGGACATGATTTGGAAAGGTACACACCTGTCTATATAAAATTCCCACAGTTGACAGTGCATGTCAGAGCAAAAACGAAGCCATGAGGTCGAAGCAATCGTCTGTAGAGCTCCGAGACACAATTGGGTCAAGGCACAGATCTGGGAAGGGTACCAAAACATTTCTGCAGCATTGAAGGTCCCAAAGAACACAGTGGCCTCCATCATTCTTAAATAGAAGAAGTTTGGAACCACCAAGACTCTCCCTAGAGCTGGCCGCCCGGCCAAACTGAGCAATCGAGGGAGAAGGGCCTTGGTCAGGGAGATGACCAAGAACCCAATGGTCACTCTTGACAGAGCTCCAGAGTTCCTCTGTGGAGATGGGAAAATCTTCCAGAAGGACAACCATCTCTGCAGCACTCCACCAATCAGGCCTATATGGTAGAGTGGCCAGACGGAAGCCCCTCCCCAGTAAAAGGCACATGACAGCCAGCTTGGAATTTGCCAAAGGACACCTAAAGGATTCTTAGACCATAAGAAACAAGATTCTCTGGTCTGATGAAACCAAGATTGGACTCTTTGGCCTGAATGTCAAGCGTCATGTCTGGCGGAAACCTGGCACCATCCCTACGGTGAAGCATGGAGGTGGCAGCATCATGCTGTGGGGATGTTTTTCAGCAGCAGGGACTGGGAGACTAGTCAGGAAAGATGAACGGAGCAAAGTACAGAGAGATCCTTGATGAAAACCTGCTCCAGATTGCTCAGGACCTCATACTGGGGCGAAGGTTCACCTTTCAACAGGACAACGACCCTAAGCACACAGCCAAGACAATGCAGGAGTGGCTTCAGGACATTGCACTGAATGTCCTTGAGTGGCCCAGCCAGATCCCGGACTTAAACCCGGAGAGAACTGAAAATAGCTGTGCAGAGACGCTGTGCAGAGACACATCCAACCTGACAGAGGTGTGCCCAGCTTGTAACGTCATACCCAAGACGATCGCTGCCAAAGGTGCTTCAATAAAGTACTGAGTAAAAGGTCTGAATACTTATGTAAATGTGATATTTAAGTTTTTATTTTGAAAAAATGTGCAAAGATTTCTAAAAACCTGTTTTGCTTTGTCATTATGGGGTAGTGTGTAGATTGATGAGGAAAAACAATTTAATCAATTTTAGAATGAGGCTGAAACATATCAAAATGTGGCAAAAGTCAAGGGGTCTGAATACTTTCCCAAAGCACTGTACAGTATAAGTGTACAGTGACGGTGAACAATAGTCATGCTATGGCCCGTAAAAAAAAAAGAACAATACTGAATCATGATGTCATGCTGAACCAGCAGTATTACATATTTATTACATCTTCATAACATATGTCAATATGAAGAAAACTTAGATGACCACTACTTCTTTGAATTTCACTGCTCCCATATGTACAGCATCATCAACACACCAGCACATCTTAAACCGGTGTGTATAGAATGAACAAACACAGTAGCAATGCCAAACATGACATCACAATCAAGAGCATATAATGTCATAATAGGGTCACATACCTTGCTGAGCGGACTCCTATGCTGAACCCCATGTAGCCCTCCTGCGGGAGAGAGTCGTCCCCCAGCTCCTTGAGGTCCTGGGGCCGCAGATATTTGTCAGTGTCTCCGGTCATTGCATCCTCACCTGGTGGAAAAGTCCCTCATCAATATTTCAAAGGCAATCCGGTAAAAGAGCGTTGTGGTACCCCTAGAAAAACCCTACCACAGCTTTATAAGAGGCCTTGAATAATTTATCAGTGTCAGTCTGATAACTAGTGGACCAGTACGTCTACTGGGCCCTATGCTCAGTTGGTGGGCTACACATTGGGCTAGAGTGAAACTAAATAACAGCTACTTAGCTCTAGGCTACTTGAAATTAATGACAATAGTAATAAATCCATTACAATCTATTCACAGGCTAACAAAGTCCATTCGCTTGGAGATAAGAGAAAAGCTACTTGCAGCATAGCTCTCCTGTCCAGTAAAACCAAACGCAGTTTGTATTGACACTCAAGCCAAAGAGCGAGAGGGTTAAACGCTAGCAGAACTCAATCCGCGAGAGCAACCCAATTATCAAAGAGAAATAAAAGACAGCAGTCCTTGTAGCGACAATCTATCCCCTTCTCCTGGACTCCAGCCTGCAACAAACACTTCACTCTTCCACCGCAGCCCCTCCCCCCAGCAGTCCTGCCTCTGCCGCACTCTTGCTCAGATGGGCTGCAATGTCGCTACAGCTCTTTGCTACATTTGATTCAAATACGGTCCCATTCGCTCACTGACTGTATAACATCAAACGTGAGTAGGTTTTTCAAAGCTAATGCAGTGGACTACTCAAGACTATAACGTCATAGCAAGCCAAGCCAGCATGAACAATTCTCTTCTCCCTCTCCCAGCTTGCTCTCTCTCGCACGGCTCCCGCCCCAAATACCCTGTAGCCTACAATATTCAACGGAATAGTGCTGCATTCTGCCACACAATTACGAAATGGCCTTATGCACCAATTCCCTGTGTAAAACCCATTCGACAGCAGCTCTCCATAAACTACAGCCTAGCCTTTATGACTTACATAGAAAAACTGCCATGTCTGGTCACCACTCTTATTAGATTCCCGTGTTGGTTTTAATATTCCAATTATCCGCAGAACAGAATAACTTCCCCCAATAAATCCAGAGAGGGACGAATGAGGTAGAAAATAAATCCCATGCAGTCATGTGGTTGCAGCTGAAAAAAACTGTTTGGCTATCCTTCCAGCAAAGGACTACTACCCGAAAGCATACTTATTGTAACTGATGCGGTTGTTGCTAGTGTAGGGGCGGACTGCACCTCTGCCGCTGCTCTTCCGTTTCGTGCTGCAAACAAGATTCAAACTATGCAGACTTTTCCCGGTAGAGTAAATCCCTGAGCGAAAAAGTAAAAGTGGAAGCCATTTAAGGTCGGAACAAGAGAGTTTGCTTTGCTAATGCATCCATTCGGCTCAGTGAAAGCTCATCTCATTGGATTTGGAGATCAAGTCCATCCGTCCGGATAAGCTAGCATCTCCGTCAATGTGCAGGCTGAATGGCACCAAAAACACAGCGGCAGAGGGATAGAGAGGTACTTATTTTAGGACGGGGATAAACTCAGTTTGGTGAGACTGGAGGGAGAAAAAGGCTTTGAAGGACAACCCAATGGAAACCCTCCTGGATTTGTTTTCCTGAGGAGGGGGTGGACGGTGGAAATCTGGGTGGACGGCATTCCAAATGGGTGGACCAAAACTGATAATTGGTGCGTCTTTTTGCATCTCAAAGTAGCCAACACTTCAAGTCATTACTCCTCTAAATTCACAAAGTTTTGTAGTTTGGGTGTTAGGGAGAATTAGGCAACAATTATGACTGGTGACCACTTTTAAACTCATATAGATTTATATCCTGTGGTTATACTAGGCTGAAAATAAGTATATATATGTATATATATATATATATATATATATATATATATTACATACATACAGTCAAAGGTTTGGACACACCTACTCACTCAAGGGATTTTCTTTATTTTTACTATTTTCTACATCGTAGAATAATAGTGAAGACATCAAAACTATGAAATAACACATATGGAATCATATATAGTAACAAAAAAAGTGTTAGACGAAATCAAAATATATTCTATATTTGAGATTCTTCAAAGTAGCCCCCCTTTGCCTTGATGACAGCTTTGCACACTCTTGGTGTTATTAGTAAAAAAAATAAAGAAAAACCCTTGAATGAGTAGGTGTGTCCAAACTTTTGACTGGTACTATATATATATTGTTATTTTCTACCTAGGGCCTGTGCTGTGGACACTGATCCCAGAAGAATGCTGTGGGGACTTTAGACATGATCTAAGGAGTGGGTAATGGAATCAGCGTGCCACTCTGATTACAATAGGACAGCAGTGACCTGTCATGGCCAATTAGATTGCCCCCCTGATAAAGAGATTTGGAGAGATGTAAACTTTTTCTGTCCAGACTAAAGCATGCACTGTGGACTGACTGTCTAGGATTGTTGGTGTAATGTATGTCCAGATGTAACGCCATTGTTCAGTAAGACTTTTCAACATAGCTGCCTTGGTCGGTCTTACACTTCAGGCCATTTAGCAACGTAGTAAACTGTGAGGATAACCTGATCACTGAGAGCCGTAAACATTGCAGTGTGTGTTTATCAGCCCCAGTGTAGACATAGTAAGCACCACCTCTGATCAGTCGCCAGGTGAGTGTGTGGAACTTGTTGAGTCCAGCAGTATCATCTGACACAGAAACCCGACACCCCTCTCTACAGTTTCCTCTGCAACACTCCATGGAAAAACTCATCCATTTTACAGCGGAGTCTGTATATTGCTTCCCAAACACTTGGTGATAACTGAAATGGGCAGTTCTATGATATTAAGTTTTGTCTTACCAACTACCGATACATTGGTATTCATCCATCCACTCAGCATAAAAATGCAACTTGAGATCAGTTAACATGTAACAACACTTGATTTGTCCCACACACTTTACTAGTTCAGTTGTTGCATGTACAGTTTCTGTGTAGTTGCAAGTAATGTATAATAATGATTGTATTGTTACCAAATATATTGAAATACCATGTAACTACCATGCATGGTATTTTGGCAATAAAGTTAAATGACCCATAACGAATGTGGGAGAAGACACAAGTTAATTCAGCTTTACAGAAGGAAGGCCTATCCTTTATAGCAAATTGCTCTAGAGCCCGAATACTTAGCTACATGCAGTGTAACCAGAATGACTGCAGATAGGTCACACCTAACATATCTAATAGCAAGCGAAAGAAAAGTCCAAAAGCTCACACACAAACCTAATTTGTGTCCAGTGGTTTACTTTCCCTGCTGATTTACACTTGGAGACAATGATTCAGCCCGTGACATCAACTGCGGATACATAGCTCAAACAAGATACTCAGAGAAAGCTGGATTTCAGTGAAAGTAAGCAGAGAGAAAGAGGTGTGTTCTGGCTATTATGTTCCAGATAGCCAGGCAAACCTCAAGCAACAGCAGCTAGTTAGTGAAGCAATGTATCAGCAATGTGGTGAGTTGGTTTGGTTTCCAACGGGTGAGGCGCAGGTGAAGGAATGGGTTTACGTGAAAAGAGTGAAACATACATAAAACTACTGCGTAGAAAAATGGTGCAAATACCTTCGTCAACATCTGAAATACAGTCCTCATTGAGAATTTCCGGCACATTAGCCTTAACTGTGTGATTTGAATACATACAGTAAATCGGAGGTTAATAAGACACGTCAAATGGCACACTTTCACAAATATGAGATGTATCCACACATGCTTTGAATACACAAGACACAGATCAACCCTAACTGGCGAGGATCCAAACACATTATTTCACTGTCAGCTCATGGGGGAAGGCACGGCTTAGGTTATAAGGGACATTTTGAAACGGTCACATCATCACATATACACATATACCTTCATCTTCAGACATGTCCAGAAACTCGTTCATGGTCTCGGGGACGTTCATTTTGTGTTTTTCTGTCGTAGTCTGGTGATAAAAGAGGAAAGAGTGAGACATGAGTAATGTAGATGAATGCTACTGTATCCAATGACCTCTGCTTGGCCCTGGGTGTCACTATTAATAAATCCCTCCTGACACATGGACAGATCAGGTCTCAGGGGCTATTTGAGGAACACCAGGAGATTCAATCTGGCCCTTTCATACAGGTCACTATTAAACATGTGCGAGAGAATTTGTGGAATCACATGCAGTTACTCTTGTATACTGTTTCAGGGCCAAGTACTATTTTGAGATACACATTAGTAACTCATCCAGTGATTTCAAGGTTTGAGTTGTACAGTATTTTCAGACCTCGTGTTAGGACTCAGCCCAATTTCATCAGAGGAATGAACAAATGTTTATGAATTTATTCTGTACTTACAGATCACCACACACAGATGAACATATACGGTTAGTGAACTCCAGGCACATGGTCAGATGACTGTAACAAATACTGTACACAGAGACAGACCACTAGTCTGGATTTTCATTTGTTTTACATACACTAGGAATGCAAATCGATATCTGCTTTGCATTACCATCACACATTAACACAGAGAGAGATCAGCACGTTACAGTACGCACTGCAAGGTGTCTCACGTGTGATAACTGGACTAGTGTTGAGGTACGCATAATGCATCATCTGTACCTGCTACCAGTACAGCAAAGGAACACAACTCAAGTCTTCCACTGCTGCTGTGTCTACTTGCTCAATTACTATCAGATAAAGGCCTGTGTTTATGCCAGGTGAGTAGACTCATCAATGAGTACAAGACACCAATTGAGATTTACAGTCAAATTGAGTGCCAGAAGCAATATTCACTGGACAAAGGCAAGCGATAACAATGGGGCTAGGCCCCACTGGTCCAAATGAAAACAGAGAGACAAACAAACTTACAGAAAGTTAAACATACAGACCAACAAAGACAAACGGACAAAGAGACAGACGTGGCGTCTTACCACAGAGGTCAGATTCTCATCAGTCAGCGGCATGAGAGTGTCCACCACTGAGATGTAACCAAGGCGACGGGCAATGGACAAGGCTGTGTTCCCGTTCTGTAAAGAGGAGGAGAAGAATTGGAGGTGTAAAAGATAGGAGGTTGTAATATGTGTGTGTTTTTACTTTGTTATTGTGGACACATTAGTGCTGTGTATGTGCATGTATGTACGGTATACAATGTATGTACAGTATACTATTGTACGTGTCCTTCTGCTCTATTTGTCTCTGTGCATCCCTGCTGACTGGGGCTTCTGTCAGAGAGCCGCTGAGACAGCAGGTTTTCCTATGGTGCCTCACTCACCACGGTCAGCTGATTGGCCGAGGCTCCGTGCTGCAGCAGCAGGTTGATGATGTGGGTGTGACCCTGCTGCGCCGCCTGGTGGAGGGGCGTGTAGCCGTTCTGCGGACAGAGAGAAAGGGAGGGATGGCGAGAGGGGTGATAGTGAGAGAAAGAATGAGATGGGGGAAAAATTGAGGGGAGTGAGGAAAGGGGAATGCAAAGAGAAAAACGAGAAGGAGAAAATATTAATACAAACAGTGGGGCAGCAAGAGACAGAGGGAGAGAGAGAGAGAGAGAGAGTGGGACCAAAACAAAGAGAGTGTTAGGGAGGTGAAATAACACACACACACAACCTGACAAAAGTAAATAAGCTCAAATGAACACCACATGGGAGAGATCTTCAGTTGTTTACCTTTGTTTTTCCATCAACTCTGGCCTGGTTCTGTATGAGGAAGTTTGCCATCTTGATGTTGCCATAGTGACAAGCCACATGCAGCGGAGTGTATCCCATCTGTTTTTACCCAAGGGAAAGGGACAGAGAGAGGGGGAATGACAGAGACGAAGGAAGGAAGGTGTGAGCTTGTTACTTCTCATCCTGTGACGGCACAGCCCTTGTGTGAATAGGACGTACCTAACATTAACTTTACCCAAGTGTGACACACAATTACTATTATCCATCAAGAACTTAATAACACTTCTCTATTAGAAACACCTGATAGAAAAGATGAATGGATGAACAGCCTTGGCTCTATACCTGTGTGCTGTCAGCACAAACACAGTGTGTAACCTTGTGCTGTGTAACCTTGAGCTGCTGCAGGCCTCTGTCTGTGTCCCTGCTATGGGGGGGGTTGACAATGGGCAGGTCAACTGCATGAAGCAGGGGAGGTTACTGGTAGTGCCGCATGGACAGACAAACACCTGTCACTCAGGTGTCCAAATATACTTTATTCATGGCACACCTGAGAACACAGTGCTGCAGAAAGGTGTGTGTGTGTGTGTGTGTGGGCAGGTGATTATCTTTTATCACTTAATTAAGTAATGCACTATTCTAAACACATTAAGTAACCATCTATAACCCCTGGTCTATGATTGACAGTAGAGAGTTGAAATCAAGGGCATCTCTTCGTCTCACAGTCTTTCACTGTGATAGTCTGTACCGTCTGTTCCCTGTTGTTGCCGTAGAAACAGCATGACCCTCACCTTTGTCTCGGGGTTGATGTCCGCCCCCTGGTTGAGCAGCACTTCTGCCACGTTGACTTTGTCCTCCTGCGCTGCTAAGTGGAGCGGTGTGAGGCCGCTCTGAAAGAGACACGCATGCGGCCATAAACACACACACACACGGTTAGAATGCCTTTTCCGTGGTGGGGGGGAATCACAGCTTTATGAAAGCAAGGGCTTTTTATTCATCCACGTTTTTAAAAAGTAACAGGGATAGGACGTTAGCTAGCAAGGAGGTTGTTTTGAAAATACTTTTAATCCTGCGGCTGCTCTTGAACTCAGTGAAGAGCATCAGTGAAAATGAAAAATGAGAGACTCAGCTGCGGTCTAATCCTGCCAACATGTACAAATTACCTCAACTAACCTGTATCCCCGCACATTGACTCGGTACCGGTACCCCCTGTATATAGCCTCGTTATTGTTATTTTATTGTGTAACTTTTATTTGTTTTACTAAATATTTTCATAACTCTATATTCTTAAAACTGCATTGTTGGTTATGGGCTTGTAAGTAAGCATTTCACTGTAAGGTATACTCCACCTGTTGTATTTGGCTCATGTGACAAATAACATTTGATTTGATCCCCTATGCTAATGATGGCGCTGTACTGAGAGGTGTTAATCTGCCTTCAACTAGTGCTCATTACGATGACACAGGCCCTCTCGGCTAATATTAGCGGGCTTAAAGCAACCCCAGAAAAGCCTGACCCTGGTATGTCTGTGTATGTGCCTTTGGTTACACGTGTCTGTGGTTGTCAAATCATATAAAAAAATCTAATTTTATTGGTCGTATACACATATTCTGCAGATGTTATCGCAGGTGCAGTGAAATGCTTATGTTTCTACATCCAACAGCGCAGTAATACCTAACCGCACCTCTCTGATTGGGTTAAATGTTGGGTTAAATGCGGAAGACACAATTCAGTTGAAGGCATTCAGTTGTACAACTGACTAGGTATCACCCTTTCCCTTTCCCAATACACACAAATCCCCAAAAAACAAAGAAATTAAGAAATATAGTAGTTATATAGGATGAGCCTTGACTAGAAAACAGTATAAAAATTTAAAGTGGGTAAAACAGTATGTAAACATAATTAAAGTGACCTGTGTTCAATGACTATGTACATAGGGCTTCAGTCTCTAAGGTGCAGGTCAGAGTACCGGGTTGTAGCTGGCTAGTAACACTGACTAAGTTCAGGGCAATGTACTGGGCAGAGGCTGACTAGTGGTGACTGTTTAACATTCTGATGGCCTGGAGATGTTGTTTTTCAGTCTCTCTGTCCCAGCTTTGATGCACCTTTACTGTCTCTGCCTTGTAGATGGTACCGGGGTGAACAGGCCCTGGCTCGGGTGGCTGAGTTCCTTGATGATCTTCTTGGCCTTCCTGTGACACCAGATGATGTAGAAGTTCTGGAGGGCAGGCAGCTCCTTCATTTTGTTGACGTTGAGGAATACGTTATATTTCCTGGCACCACTCCGTCAGGGCCTTCACCTCCTCCCTGTAGGCCGTCTCGTCATTGTTTATAATCATGCTTACCACTTTTGTGTCGTCAGCAAACTTGACAATTGAGTTGGAAACATGCGTGGGCCACACAGTGGGGCCATGTTGAGGTTAAATGTAGTGGGGGTGTTGTTTGCCTACCTTCACCAGCTTGCGTCGGCTCATCAGGTATTCCAGGACCCAGTTTCACAGTGCGGGGTTCAGACCCATGGCACTGAGCTTATTGATGAGCTTGGAGGGCACTATGGTGTTGAAGGCTGAGCTGTAGTTGATGAACAGTTTTCTTACATACATCGGTATTCCTCTTGTCCAGATGAGATAGGGCAGAGGGCAGTGTACAGTGCGATGGCGATTGCGTCATCCGTGGATCTGTTGGGGCGGTATGCAAATTGTAGTGGGTCTACGGTGTTGGGGAAGGTGGAGGTGATATGATCCTCATGAATGCACTTCATGATGACAGAAGTGAGTGCTACAGGGTGATAGTAATTAAGTTCAGTTACCTTTGCTTTCTTTGATACAGGAAGAATGGTGGACATCTTGAAGCAAGTGGGAATAACAGACTGGGATAGATTGAATATGTCCGTAAACACTCCAGCCAGCTGGTCTGCACATGCTCTGAGGATGTGGCTTGGAATACGTGGATAAACATGCTTAAATGCCTTACTCACGTCGGCCACGGAGAACGAGAGCTCACAGTCCATCTGAGCGGCGTCCGCCTGAGTTGGCGGTTCTGTGTTTTCCTCAAAGCGGCGAAGAAGGTGTTTGTTTAGCTTGTCCGGGAGCAAGACATCAGTGTCTGCGATGTGGCTGGCTTTTTCTTTGTAACCCGTGATTGTCTGGCACATACGTCTAATGTCTGAGCCGTTGAATTGCGACTCCACTTTGTCCCTATACTGTCGTTTTGCCTTTTTCATTACCTTGCAGAGGGCATAGCTAGTCTGTTTGTACAGATTATGTTCCCAGTCACCTTACCGTGGTTAAATGTGGTGGTTCACACTTTCAGTTTTGCGCAAATGCTGCAAATTTGGATTGGTCAGTCCTTAACACAAGTACTTCCTGTTTAAGTTTCTGCCTATAGGAGGGGAGGAGCAAAATGGAGGTGTGATCTGATTTGCCAAAGGGCGGGCGGGGGAGTACCAATGGTCAAGAGTGCTCGATGAGCGAGTAGCACAGGAGATGGGTTGATAAAACTTTGGTAGCGTTTTCCTGATTTCCTTTATTAATGTCTCCATGTACAATAAATGTAGCCTCAGGATATACGGTTTCCAGTTTTCACAAAGTCCAGTGTAGTTCCTTGAGTGGAATATTCTCTCGGGAGGTAATGCGTTCGGCATTTGATGGTGAGGTATTCCAGATTGGGAGAACAAAAGGACTTGAGTTTCTGTACTTTACCACAATCACACCATGAGTAGTTAAACGTGAAACATACACCTCCAACTTTCTTTTTCCCCGGGAGTTCTTTCTTGCTGTCCCTGCGATGGACAGAGAACCCCACTGGCTGAATGGATGGGGACAGTATATCCGGAGAGAGACATGATTCAGTAAAACAGAGTATGTTACAGTCCCTGGTGTCTGCCTGGAAGGAGATCCTCGTCCTGAGCTTGTCTACTTTATTGTCCAGGGACTGAACATTAGCGAGTAATATACTCGGAAGCGCTGGATGGTATGCACACCTCCTGACTAAGAGCCTACTCTGACTAAGAGCCTACTCTATGTTTCTCTTCTCAGGTGATGGCGACTTGGAGCAGCCCTCAGGATTAATATAATTGCCTCAGGAAGTTCAAACAAAGAATCCAATTCAGGGAATTAAAATTTCTGGTTGAAATCCTGGTGAGTGACTGCCAATATACAGTAATATCAAAAAAAATTCAGCTGTCGGTAATAATTCAGGAAAAGTTTTGAGCAAATATTGTAAAAAAGATATACAGCAAAGTTAGTTAGGAGCTAGAAACAGGGCGACCATGTTTGTCGGTGCCATCTTGTTGTGCATGTGTGTATCTGAACGGTAGTGTAAAGTATGAGTGTCTGTGTGTCCAAGGTACTGATGGGTCTTGAGGTCTATGAGTGTTGAAATGTAATTTCCACGTAAGTTACCATCCTGTGAGGCCAGGTGAGAGTGTGTGTTTGTTGTGTGTGTGTGTGTTTATGTGAATGTAGTATAGTGTGCTGTATGTGTGCTTTGTATGTCTGTCTGTCTGTCTGTGTATACACAGTGTGTGTGTTACCTTGTTGCCCATGTTGACATTGGCGTTCTTGGAGAGGAGCAGAGAGACCAAGTCCACACTGCCCTCCTGTGCAGCCAGGTGAACAGGACTGATGCCCTGGCGGGTCACAGCATTGGTGTCCGCCCCGTATTCCAGTAGCGTGGTCCCTATGTCCATCTGGTTCTTCTTGGCAGCTATGTGGAGGGGTGTGTAGCCATTCTAAGAAGAAGAGACACAGGGGAAAGGTATTCAGCACTCTCTGAGTGTACTCTATTCCAGGGTACTTTTTAGCATCGGGACCCCTTTTGTGATAGCAAATTCATCAGGGACCCCCTCATAATATCAGAACACAACTCTTACTTTAGAGTGCGATGTAAATAGCATACAAGCATTTTACTATGACTTCTGCAGTGCATGACCGGAGAAATCAAGGCTCAGGCCCTGTCAAAGAAGATTTTAAAGGCCCTCTTGCCATCAGAGAGAACACTTTGCCTTGGGGCATTTAACAGTTTTTAAGCTATTTTGCAGTTCTTAAGTTAAAATTACAGTGTATTTATGCCCCCTGCTCTATTCTACTCTCTTCTATTATTTTTCCAAATATTTATCTGCATGGGACCTCATTAGGGTTCTAGATAAAGAGAGGATAACACACAGTACATTAAACATTCCATAATCTTAGCTAGGTGCAATATTTAATTTAAAGTCTTGTTTAGCCTAGGGATATCGTTAGTTTTATTGATTTCATTTAAATAGTCTTGTCAGACAAATTTCAAGCACCAGGATGATGTTAACAGAAACAACATGTTTCACCCTCTTCTCCCTTCACTAGACACACACTACTAAATAACAAAAGCGCCAGGCAGGCAGAAAGAGTATTTGGCTGGATGTTAAAGCCAGATCCATCCCAACATTCCCAAAGGGTTTCCCTGGAGAGGACAGTTAGAGGAGCTCCACTGTTGGTATGACATTACAGAGAGGCTTTAACGCCATAAAAAGTCCAAGGAGTGCAGGGCGGTGGGGGGTGTAATGCAGACAGAGCTGAGACCATGGGTGGAGGCAGTAGGCAGATATGAAAAAGTGACACAAGCTCTTGACACCTACTTCAACTGTCATATACAGTGTGGCAAAAAAGTATTTAGTCAGCCACCAATTGTGCAAGTTCTCCCACTTAAAAAGAAGAGAGAGGCCTGTAATTTTCATCATAGGTACACTTCAACTATGACAGACAAAATGAGAAAAATTATGGTGGAAAATAAGTATTTGGTCAATAACAAAGGTTTATCTCAATACTTTGTTATATACCCTTTGTTGACAATGACAGAGGTCAAATATTTTCTGTAAGTCTTCACAAGGTTTTCACACACTGTTGCTGGTATTTTGGCCCATTCCTCCATGCAGATCTCCTCTAGAGCAGTGATGTTTTGGGGCTGTTGCTGGGCAACACTGTTTCAACTCCCTCCAAAGATTTTCTATGGGGTTGAGATCTGGAGACTGGCTAGGCCACTCCAGGACCTTGAAATGCTTCTTACGAAGCCACTACTTCGTTGCCCGGGCGGTGTGTTTGGGATCATTGTCATGCTGACAGACCCAGCCACATTTCATCTTCAATGCCCTTGCTGATGGTAGGCTTTGTTACTTTGGTCCCAGCTCTCTGCAGGTCATTCACTAGGTCCCCCCATGTGGTTCTGGGATTTTTGCTCACCGTTCTTGTGATCATTTTGACCCCACGGGGTGAGATCTTGCGTGGAGCCCCAGATCGAGGGAGATTATCAGTAGTCTTGTATGTCTTCCATTTCCTAATAATTGCTCCCACAGTTGATTTCTTCAAACCAAGCTGCTTACCTATTGCAGATTCAGTCTTCCAAGCCTGGTGCAGGTCTACAATGTTTCTGGTGTCCTTTGACAGCTCTTTAGTCTTGGCCATAGTGGAGTTTGGAGTGTGACTGTTTGAGGTTGTGGACAGGTGTCTTTTATACAGATAACAAGTTCAAACAGGTGTCATTAATACAGGTAACGAGTGGGGGACAGAGGAGCCTCTTAAAAAAGAAGTTACAGGTCTGTGAAACCCAGAAATCTTGCTTGTTTGTAGGTGACCAAATACTTATTTTCCACCATAATTTGCAAATAAATTCATTAAAAAATCCTACAATGTGATTTTCTGGATTTTTTTTCTAATTTTGTCTGTCATAGTTGAAGTGTACCTATGATGAAAATTACAGGCCTCTCTCATCTTTTTAAGTGGGAGAACTGGCACAATTGGTGGCTGACTAAATACTTTTTTGCCCCACTGTAATAAATAAGGTAACTCAGTGCAAGGCAGTAATATTAGTTCATACCATGATAACAAGCATATCATATCACAGTTGATGGCACAGTACGACTACATGTATTAAATCAGATTTGTTTTTTGTATTCTACGACTGTTTTGGGTCATTGGCAAATATTTCCAGACTGTATAATTTTACAGTTTTCCATCTCTATGTCTGTCTGTCTGTCTTTGTCTGTCTGTCTGTGTGTGTGTGTTTCTGTGACTGAAGCCAGAAGGGCAGGCAGCTGAGAAACACATCAACTGTTTTCTGTCTTGGGACTTATAACCCTTATAATCTCACCAAGCCAAACCTGAGCCTCCAAGAGAAGTTTTAGTTTATTTCCAAAAGTGAGACACTGACTGAAGCTTGTTAACACAGATTTACAGTGCCTACTTTTTCCACATTTTGTTTTTTGTGAGCCTGAATTTTGAATGATTTAAATTTAGATTTTGTGTCACTGATCTACACACAATACCCCGTAAGTGGAATTATTTTACAAATTGTTTACAATGTTTACAAATTAATAAAAAATAAAAGACTGAAATGTCTTGAGTCAATAAGAGTTCAACCATTTTGTTGTGGCAAACCTAAATAAGTTCAGGAGTAAAAATGTGCTTAATTAACAAGTCACAAAATAAATTGCATGGACTCACTCCGTGGGCAATAATAGTGTTTACCCCATCTCTGTACCCCACATATGCAATTATTTGTAAGGTCCCTCAGTCAAGCAGTGAATTTCAAGCACAGATTCAACCACAAAGACCAGGGAGACTTTTCCAATGGTTTGCAAAGAAGGGCACCTATTGGGTAGATTGGTAAAAAAGCAGACATTGAATATCCCTTTGAGCATGGTGCAGTTATGAATTGCACTTTGGATGGTGTATTATTACACCCAGTCACGACAAAGATACAGGGGCCCTTCTTAACTCAGTTGCCAGAGAGGAAGGAAATCGTTCAGGGATTTCACCATGAGGCCAATGGTGATTTTAATAAGGTTACATAGTTTAATGGCTGTGGTAGGACATAAGTGAGGATGATTCAATAACATTGTAGTTCCTCCAAAATACACATAAATGACAGAGTGAAAAGGAGGAAGCCTGTACAGAAAACAAATATTCCAAAACATGCATCCTGTTTGCAATAAGGCACTAAAGTAATACTTCAAAAAATGTGGTAAAGAAATGAACTTTTTGTCCTGAATTCAAAGCGTTATGTTTGGGGGAAATCCAACACAACACATCACGAAGTACCACTCTTCATATTTTCAAGCATAGTGGTGGCTGCATCATGTTATGGGTATGCTTATCCTTGGCAAGGGAGTTTTTTGGGGGGATAGAAGAAACGGAATAGAGCTAAGGACAAGCAAAATCTTAGAGGAAAACTTGGTTCAGTCTGCTTTCCAACAGACACTGGGAGACAAATTCACCTTTCAGCAGGACAATAACCTAAAACACAATGCCAAATATACACTGGAGTTGCTTACCAAGAATGTTACCAAGAATACCACTGAATGTTCCTGAGTGGCCTAGTTACCGTTTTGATTTAAATAGGCTTGGAAATCTATAGCAAGACTTGAAAATGGCTGTCTAGCAATGATCGACAACCAACTTGACAGAGCTTGAAGGATTTTTAAGAAGAATCATGTGCAAATATTGTATAATCCAAGTGTGCAAAGCTCTTAGAGACTTACCCAGAAAGACTCACAGCTGTAATCACTGCAAAAGGTGATTTTAACAGGGGGTTGAATATTTACTTAATCAAGATATATTAGTGTTTTATTTTCCATCCATGTTTCTTAAACTTTTACATTAATGTATTTTGTGTATATTGTTGACAAAAAAAAGACAATTAAATCAATTTTAATCCCACTTTTTAACACAAAAATAGTGGAAAAAGTCAAGGGGTGTGAATAGAAAGAGAGAGTGAAATATTGTTTTACAAGGCTTCCTTCATCCAAGACAGTTTTATTGGATGTAAGTGGATAGCCTGAGCATAATTTCCAACACTACAGCAGGGCCTGTATGACCACAAGCCAACCAAAAGGTGACCCTAAATCACTGGACATGGTCCACTCTGGCACACGAAGAGCTTTGTCTAACTGGTATGCGGTTCAATAAGAGCAGTAACTTAGTTACCATGCTTTTCTATGGGACCACACAGAAGGCTGTGACAGTCTTGACAAACAAGCAAAATGAAGCAGTCAACTTTGCACTCAATCCTATCACACAATAGCACATTTACTAGCCTATATCATCCATGGTTGCTCTCTGAAAGACGGCACTGGAAGTTAAGTCACTCCTATCCTCTCCGGTTCACATCATCATTGTTTAATAAAACACATCAGTTTGTAGCATGATGTACATTTTACTACTAGATGTCTTTAAAGTTAAGCCAATCCAAAGATTACATCTAACTCTCAAAGACAATGTCAAAGACAAGACAGGTCAAGGACAAGAGACAACAAACCAACACTGTGGACCAAAAGGTCAAACATCTACATTATGCCTGCTTTACAGTATGTGGTGCATTTCACAACTCTTAATACAAAACTCAAACACATCATCAAAAAGACAGTTGTTTCAAAACTCTTAGCACATTTTCAATTGACTAAGTCAAACCGACAAACTCAGTCACTTTTTCACCAAACTTAATCAGTGTTTCATCTACAAATACATGTTCCACATTGCAATACAGGTTCATATCTTTGCCTTTCAAGTCTTTGCCTTTCGCAATGCAATGTTTCATTACTTTTGATATGATTCTCTTCACTTTCATTAAAAATACACGTTCCCATTACTTAATCCTACTGCTCTTAATTGATGATCACTTAAACCTTAGGTACAGTAACTATTATGATTTTACTTCAGTCACAAATCAAGTGGAAGTTTATTGGTTGCGTACACAAATTAGCTGATGTTACAGCAGGTGCAGCGAAATACTTGTGTTTCTATCTCCTACAATGCAGTAATACAATATCAATACCAATACGCAAATAATCCAGAAAGTCCAAAACAAGAAAGAAATGCATCCCCTATACAGTAAACATCTATCCAAAATTAGGTTGCACTAGAATTCAGTACTGTAATAACGTAATATATTCAAATTACTTAGCTGACTTTTATCCAAAGTGTCAACAGTCCACACATTTTGGTATGTGACCCCAGTGGGACCTTCCCCATGAGTGTACCACCCTCCTTCAGGCCATAGATGAAGCAGGCAATGATTTCAATCGAGACATACACTACCGTTCAAAAGTTTGGCGGCACTGTAACGCTCGTCGTCTTAAGGAAGAGTGGACCAAAGCGCAGCTTGGAAAGTGTTCATGATCTTTATTGTCAAGAATCACTCAAACAAAAATAACGAATACAAAAACGAAAGCGAACAGTTCCGTCAGGCACAGATACTAAACGGAAAACAACACCCCACAAAACCCAAATGGAAAATGACAATTTATATATGATCCCCAATCAAAGCCAATGATAGACAGCTGCCTCTGATTGGGAACCACACTAGGCAAAAACAACAAAGAAATAGAAAACATAGATTCTCCCACCCGAGTCACACACCTAACCAAACATAGAGAATAAATAAGGATCTCTAAGGTCAGGGCGAGACAGTACTCCCCCCCCCCCCCTCCTATAGGGGAGGGTCCCGGTGGGCATCTACTCTCGGTGGGGGCTCCATCGCCGGGACTGCAGATTGCCACCGTAGGCTCGGGACTGCAGACCACCGCCGGAGGCTCTGGACTGCAGACCGCCGCCGGAGGCTCTGGACTGCAGAACGCCGCCGGAGGCTCTGGACTGCAGACCGTCGCTGGAGACTCTGGACTGCGGACCGTTGCTGGAGACTCCGGACCGCCGCTGGAGACTCCGGACTGGGAACCCTCGCTGAAGGCTCTGGACTTGGAACCCTCGCTGAAGGCTCAGTGCCATGGATCATCACTGGAGGCTCCGGGACATGGATCATCACTGGAGGCTTCATACCATGGATCATCACTGGAGGTTTCGTGCCATGGATCATCACTGGAGGCTTCGTACCATGGATCATCACTGGAGGCTTCAGGCCATGGATCATCAATGGAGGCTACGTGCCATGGATTATCACTAGAGGCTCCGGGCCATGGATTATCACTGGAGGCTTCGTACCATGGATCATCACTGGAGGTTTCGTGCCATGGATCATCACTGGAGGCTTCGTACCATGGATCATCACTGGAGGCTTCGGGCCATGGATCATCACTGGAGGCTACGTGCCATGGATTATCACTAGAGGCTCCGGGCCATGGATTATCACTGGAGGCTTCGTACCATGGATCATCACTGGAGGCTACGTGCCATGGATCATCACTGGAGGCTACGTGCCATGGATTATCACTGGAGGTTTCGTGCCATGGATCATCACTGGAGGCTTCGTACCATGGATTATCACTGGAGGCTTCGTACCATGGATCATCACTGGAGGCTACGTGCCATGGATCATCACTGGAGGCTACGTGCCATGGATTATCACTGGAGGTTTCGTGCCATGGATCATCACTGGAGGCTACGTGCCATGGATCATCACTGGAGGCTACGTGCCATGGATTATCACTGGAGGCTTCGGACCATGGATCATCACTGGAGGCTTCGTACGTGGAGCGGAACAGGTCTCACCGGACTGAGGAGATGTACTGGAAGCCTGGTGCAGGGAGCTGCCACAACACATCCTGGCTGGATACCCACTCCAGCTCGGTGAGTGTGGAGAGCTGGCACGGGACGCACTGGCCTATGAAGGCGCAATGGAGGCATAGTGTGTAGAGCCGGCGCAGGATATGCTGGGCTGTGGAGGCGCACTGGAGGTCTGGAGCGCAGAGCTGGCACAACGCATCCTGGCTGAATCCCCGACTGTAGCATGGCAAGTGCGGTGAGCTGGAACAGGCCGCACTGGGCTGTGCTGGCGAACTGGGGATACCGTGCATAGAGCCGGCGCAGGATATCCTGGACCGAAGAGACGCACCAGAGGCCAGGAGCGCTGAGCCGGCACAATCCGTCCTGGCTGAATGCCCACTCTAGCACGGCAACTGCGGGGAGCTGGAACAGAGCGTACCTGGCTATGAATGCATACTGGAGACACCGTGCGCATCACTGCATAACACGGTGCCTGACCAGTCACACGCTCACCACGGTAAGCAACAGGGAGTTGGCTCAGGTCTAAACCCTACCTACGCCAATCTCCCCGTGTGCCCCCATCCCAAAATGTTTTTTGGGGGGGCTGCCTCTCGTGCTTCCGTCGTTGCCTTGACTCCTCGTATCGTCGCCGTTCCTCTTTCGTTGCCTCCGCCTGCTTCCATGGCAGGGTCTTGTCCCCTGCCACTACCTCCTCCCAGGTCCAGGATGTCCTCCACTCCCTTTTCTCCCGGGCCCAGGATCCCTCTTCCTCCTGGCCACGCTGCTTGGTCCTTTTTTGGTGGGGTGTTCTGTAACGCTCGTCGTTGTAAGGAAGAGTGGACCAAAGCACAGCTTGGAAAGTGTTCATGATATTTATTGTCAAGAATCACTCAAACAAAAATAACGAATACAAAAACAAAAGGGAACAGTTCCGTCAGGCACAGATACTAAACGAAAAACAACACCCCACAAAACCCAAACGGAAAATGCAACTTATATATATATATATATATATATGATCCCAAATCAGAGACAACAATAGACCTCTGATTGGGAACCACACTAGGCAAAAACAACAAAGAAATAGAAAACATAGATTCTCCCACCCGAGTCACACCCTGACCTAACCAAACATAGAGAATAAATAAGGTAAATAATGAATAATATTTCTAAGGTCAGGGCATGACAGGGACTTAGAAATGTCATTTTCTTTTTAAAGAAAAGCTCATTTTCTGTCCATTAAAATAACATCAAATTGATCAGAAATACAGTGTAGACATTATTAATGTTGTAAATGACAATTGTAGATGGAAACGGCAGATTTTTTTAAATGGAATATCTACATAGGTGTACAGAGGCCCATTACCAGCAACCATCACTCCTGTGTCCCAATGGCAAGTTGTGTTAGCTAATACAAGTTTATCATTTTAAAGGGCTAATTGATAATTAGAAAACCCTTTTGGAATTATGTTAGCACAGCTGAAAACTGTTGTCCTGATTAAAGAAGCTATAAAACTGGCCTTATTTAGACTAGTAGAGTATCTGGAGCGTCAGCATTTGTGGGTTCAATTACAGGCTCAAAACGGCCAGAAACAAAGACCTTTCCTCTGAATCTCGTCAGTGTATTCCTGTTCTGAGAAATTAAGGCTATTCCATGTGAGAAATTGCCAAGAGACTGAAGATCTGATACAATGCTGTGTACTACTCCCTTCACAGAACAGCGCAAACTGGCCCTAACCAGAATAGAACGAGGAGTGGGAGGCCCCTGAGCAACTGATCAAGAGGACAAGTACATTAGAGTGTCTAGCTTGAGAAACAGACGCCTTACAAGTCCTCAACTGCCAGCTTCATTAAACAGTACCCACAAAACACCAGTCTCAACGTCAACAGGGAAAAGGTGACTACGGGATGCTGGCCTTCTAGGCAAAGTTGCAAAGAAAAAGCCATATCTCAGACTGGCCAATAAAAAGAAAAGATTAAGATGGGCAAAAGAACATAGACACTGGACAGAGATATGGCTTTTTCTTCGCAACTCTGCCTAGAAGGCCAGCATCCTGGAGTCGCCTCTTCACTGTTGACGTTGAGACGGTACAATATGTTGCATTTGTTGCTATTGGATTAACTGCTTGTTAAAATAACTAAATTGAGAATATATCATTATGCTGTATTTTGGTGATTAAACGTATATTTTAGATCAATGATTGTGTGGCGCAAGATACAAACAAAATGAATACAGAATGAAAGGTGTTGAATGCGAGACTGGCTGTGTTGCAAGTGTTACCAGTTTGGAGTTTTGTACTAAGAGTTTAGAAAATTCACCAGATACTTCTGAAAATTGTACCAAAGCGCTAAAAAAACAAACTCTAATCAGATCAATGAATCCAAATCAGTATGGTACTAGTCCCATTATGCTGACTGTGTATGACATTGTGTGTTTGAGTGAAGTACCTTGGCGGAGGCGTGGGGAGATGCTCCCTGATCCAGAAGCAGTAGAGCCACTCTCTGATTATCGTAGTGAGCAGCTACATGCAGTGGAGTTAGCCCACTCTAAAACACACACACATGCAACACGACATTAGAAGGAGCACAAACATCAAAGCACCAGCAGGGGGGAAGCCAGAACATAATCAGAACAGACGGAAAAGCCATGGAGCTGATGGAACCCACTTCAGACGGGGACCTGTTTTAGCGTGACACCAATGAGCACACAAAGCTGAATGAAACCCACTGACAGTGCATCCACACAACTAGCAAAATAAAGAATATTTCAACAGAAATATATCCAGCAGAAAATATATTACCTAGTGATATACACTCACCCAGGAAACCAAATGATGGTATTGTGTGTGCGTGACAGCCTGCATATTATTTTGCTACAGTGTGGATACACCATTAGATGGGAACTTGTTTAAGCGTGACACCACCAAGCACTGTTAAACCACAAACCACAAACAAAGTTATTTTAGGAGACTCCATCTTCATTATGATACCTGCTTGCTTTTATATTTAGCACTTTCAGATGGATGGACAAGCATCTGTTTGCTGTGCCGTCTTGGGAGAAGTCATGATTTCCCTAAGCCGCCCTGCAGCTCCTACAGTCTATCTTCAGTAGGGTTCTGCTACTTTTCAGAGAGACGCGGGTGATACTATGGTAGGAGACCAAAGTCCTACAGGATGTCGTATGACATCCATTCCAACAGAGGCGAGAGGAGACTATCTCACTCACTCTATTAGAATGAATTATATTGCTCTCAAACACCACAACCAATCCCATAGAACTAGAAGCAATTCCAATTCTACGGCCAAGTGAATGTTATTGTATTTCAAGAGTTGCTCTCTTCCCATATCCTACCTTTCCAGCTGCATCTGGAGCTGCTCTCTTCTGAAGAAGCAGGCTGGCCACTTCCATCTTCCCATACTTGGCTGCCACGTGAAGAGGACTGAACCCTTTCTGTAGAAGACATCAGGAGACACAGCATCAACATGAGACAGCCAGGGAGAACCGACCTGCTCTGACAACCTAACTGACAGCACTGTCTGTTAAACAGGAGAGCTGAAGTGCATTCAAGATGTGCAATGTTCTGCAATGTTGCAAACAGCAACAGACGGGGACACTGCAACGGCATACTGTTAAATAACCTTATAGCAGGGTCTCGTTCACTTTCGATTCATTGCCATGTGAAAGGAAGTATGGTGGGTGGGAAAGGTGTTTGGCTTGCTCAGTGCGTTGTGATAACCTGAGAAATGATGTCACTGGGTCTTTTTTTCATATCCTATTCGTCATCTATAAAAGGATAGTGTATAATATGATCATGTTCATCTTGGCGAAGTCCCTCTGTGTTAGGGAGGGTATTTTAAGAAATTAGGTGATATTTTCCAGAGGAATGTGGAACTCCTACAGATAACTCCCATATCACACACAGCACCGTTTGGCCTAATTTTTCCTAATGTTGTAATACACGCTCAAAATTGCCATGCGATTGTGATGTCGTCAGGGCCTATTTTTCTTCAGGTGCTGTTCTCTATTTTCTATCTCCAAAGGAATTATACTTCTTGTTGGTCGTCATTGTAAATAATAATTTGTTCTTAACTGACTTGCCTAGTTAAAGAAAGGTTAAATCAATAAATAAAACATTAAATGGTATTATTGTTAAAACAAAATGAATGTGTGTTTGGTTTGGTGGTTTGGCGCCCTCTGCAGTCACTGGTTTAGTCAGCACAGCCAATCAACTGGTCCCACTATGATTTGACGTCATGCCTCTGGACAGCTACGGTATCTAAGGTACAATCCCCTCAGATATAGTGTGATAGATAGATAGATAGATAGATAGATAGATAGATAGATAGATAGATAGATAGATACAGAGGCACAAAATCACGTACACATGCACCAATTCCCCAAGGTCTTATTTGACCTTCAAGAAGATCATAGCTCAATTACATGAGTAAAAGCGTAAGGAAAATAGCTTCCATGTCATTTTCATCCTGATAAGGTTTAGGAAAAGAAAAAGAAACACCAGTGATAAGGAAAAGTGTCTTCAAAAGGACTATAGTTCTCCAATCAATGGTAGAAATGTTCAATCCACACTGTCCTTAGCCTGACCCTGCTGATCATCAACTGACTAAACCACAACGACCATGGTTGAACTGTGAGTTCTTGCTTTTAGTTTTCTGGTTGGACCCTAACCCAATCACACAGACCTTAGTGGAGGCTGAGAGCGATGCACCCTGGTCCAGCAGCATGGCGGCTACGTCCTCGTGGCCCTCGCGGGCAGCCAGGTGGAGGGGTGTGTAGCCTGACGTGGTGGCAGCATTGGCAGAAGCCCCCCGCTGCAGCAGCTGCTGGACGATGTCAGCCTTCCCCAGCCGGCTAGAGATGTGCAGCGCCGTCTGGTCGTCCTGGGGGGAGACAAATACTATTATATTCTGTCCATTCTCTTCACAATGTGCAAGAAAGTGACACCACATTGGTTCTCAACCCAGTTAGACAACGAAGGTGTGTGTGGAGGGCTCCCTGACCCCTGCTCACCTTGGCCTTGGTCTCCACATTAGCTCCATTCTGCAGCAGGTATCGCACCACGTCCGCCTGACCCGCCCGTGCTGCCATGTGCAGCGCTGTCTCACCCCTCTGGAACACACAGACAGACAGACAGACAGACAGACAGACAGACAGACAGACAGACAGACAGACAGACAGACAGACAGACAGACAGACAGACAGACAGACAGACAGACAGACAGACAGACAGACAGACAGACAGACAGACATTGGTCATCTGCATAGTATGTGTTACTGAATTTTGACTAGCTTATCATTTTTTGTTGAATTTCTGAAGAGCTAAGTGTAGTGTGACACCCACCACGTTGGTGGTGTTGGGTGAAGCTCCGTGATGTGTCAGAGAGTTGACAATGTTATCATGTCCCATGAAGGCTGCCACGTGGATAGGAGTAAGTCCAGACTGCAAGCAAATCACAATGATAGTTACCAATCAATAGCATGGGTTCAACTGTACTGTATACCTTCGAACAGGGGTGTCAAACATATGTCCCAAAATCGAAACTGTGTAGAAATGATAATGGACCTACATTCAAACAGTTTCTTTATGGGTCCAGCTTGCTAATAATCACTGAAATGAAACCTAGACAGTCAGGGAGCGTGGAATATTCCCAAAACGATGGATAAGGGACTATTTTTTAGCTAATTTTGACACCAAGGAAATATAACACATTTTCAGTGCGGCCCTACAGACCTCGTTGAAGACCAAATGCAGTCCACGAGGCAAAATGAGTTTGACACTTCTGTCTTATAGTAAGAGAAATGCTCACATGAATTATTTTCAACTGTACCTAAACAAAATGATTCATTTGTCTAAGATCTTTGAAGTTCCCAACCCAGTCTGTCCTCCTACCCCTAACGCCCTGTGTGTTACCCCAAGCCAAGCCCAGCCTTCTAACCCTAGCGTACCTCGGTCACAGCCTGGATCGATGCGCCGTGTTTCAGCAGCAGCTCCATCACTTTGGCGCGGTTCTTCTTGCAGGCGATGTGAAGCGGGGTGAAGCCGTTCTAGAAACAGAATACCACAAAACCAAGTCTAGAAACAGAAACTACTCAACTCCTCAGGTATTTACCCCTATTTTTTTATGTAATAGTTTAAACATGTGAGAGAGTAAGCTCCTGTTGTAAACCTCACCGGAGTTTTATGCCACAGTCGTGTAACAATTATCCACACAGTTTCTCCTTGCCAGTAAACCTCAGAGTCACCACAACCACAGTTTCAGTCACCACAAAGTATACCAACTTACTCAGTGATGTGTCCCAAATCAGTCTTTTCTCTCAGAACACAGGCACGCACACATATGTGCACTCTCAAACACAAACACACACAGAAACGTCTATCTATACGAGAGCTTTATGAGAGCTCAACCTACTGTGTTGTTGTGAATGGCACATAACTGAGGGATGGGCGTGCATTGTCTCTGATTACTTTTATCAGTATGGAAAGGGGAAGTTACTGTGCAATCAGGAAATGAGCCTGGCTAAAGAAAAAGACAGTTGCCGACCCCACCCAGGGCGCCAAAGTGTAACGAAGTCATAACTCCATCTCACTGTCTTTCGCTTTCTTATTCCCCCATTCTCACTCATTGTCACTTGCAATTGAGATTTTCCTCTCATCATCACAGCAAACAGGACACAAACAGGATCAACTACCAGAACATTACACAAGAGTAGTCAGCAGAGTGACATGAAAAATCCGTCCCTCCCTCTCCACAACTCATTTGAGCTCCCGCCCTCAGGTCGCAGGTTCAGGGTTCTGTGTGCACGGAAATGCTGCTATGAAAGGTTGTTTGTACCCACAGCATTTGCATTTGAAACCTGAATTTGTACACCCTGAAAATCTCTCTCTCTTCTTACACATGCAGCCCAACCATTCACCCCTCTTGCTCACCAGTGCTTTAGCGTTTGGGTTGGCTTTCTTGTCCACTATGAGCTTGGCCACTTTGTAGTGTCCACAGTGGGCGGCCACGTGTAGCGCTGTCAGGTAGTCATTGGTGACATCATCGACAGGGACGTCATTCTGGAGGAGTAGCTGGACACAGTTGATGTGGTCGCCCTGAGTGGCCATGTGCAAAGGGGACAGCCCGTTCTAGAAGTGTTACAGACATAATGTTATTATATCAATGATCTGTAGTGGTTTAAAATGGAACATTATAGAAAAGTTTTGTAACAATCACAATTCTATCAATGGTAGGAGACATTTGCAAACAATTTTAGATCAATGCGCCTTGAAAGTTACATGGATGAACATGTGTTTTACAAGTTAGATGCAAGTATTATAATTTGAGCAACAAAGTATACGATAGGAGCAGGTGTTACCTTTGTCTTGGACAGAATGGGTGCTCCGCGGTCCAGCAGAATCTCAACCACTTGTTCATGACCGCTCCTCGCTCCACAGTGAAGAGGTGTCAGTCCGTCCTACACACAACAACACGGTCAATAGGACCACAGAGTGGAAGGTCATGAAACATTCAGCCTACTATGGACTGAAAAAAACAAGTCTTGATAATATGTAAGTGAGCGCATACATACTGTAATAGAATAGGGTTAAAAAAATATATAACATGACCTTTCATCAATGACAAAGTGCTGCATGCTAGGCATGTTAGGCATATACAGTACCAGTCAAAAGTTTGGACACACTTACTCATTCAAGGGTTTTTCTTTATGTTTACTGTTTTCTTCATTGTAGAATAATAGTGAAAGACATCAAAACTATGAAATAACACATATGGCATCATATGGTCACCAAAAGAGTGTTAAACAAATAAACAAATATGTTATATTTGAGATTCTTCAAAGTAGCCACCCTTCGCCTTGATGACAGCTTTGCACACTCTTGGCATTCTCTCAACCTGTCTTGAAGGAGTTCCCACATATGCTGAGCACTTGTTGGCTGCTTTTCCTTCACTCTGCGGTCCAACTCATCCCAAACCATCTCAATTGGGTTGAGGTAGGGTGATTGTGGTGGCCAGGTCATCTGATGCAGCACTCCATCACTCTCCTTCTGGGTCAAATAGCCCTTACACAGCCTGGATGTGTGTTGGGGCATTGTCCTGTTGAATAACAAATGATAGTCCCACTAAGAATGTTGTGGTAGCCATGCTGGTTAAGTATGCCTTGAATTCTAAATAAATCACAGACAGTGTCACCATCACACCTCCTCCTCCATGTTTCACAGTGGGAACCACACATGCAGAGATCATCCATTCACTGACTCTGCATATCACAAAGACAAGACGGTTGGAACCAAAAATCTCAAATTTGGACTTATCAGACCAAAGGACAGATTTCCACCGGTTTAATGTCCACTGCTCGTGTTTCTTGGTCAAAGCAAGTCTCTTCTTCTTATTGGTGTCCTTTCTTCACAGCAATTAAACCATGAAGGCCTGATTCACACAGTCTCCTCTGAACAGTTGATGTTGAGATGTGTCTGTTACTTCAACTCTGTGAAGCATTTATTTGGGCTACAATTTCTGAGGCTGGTAACTTCAATGAACTTATCCTTTGCAGCAGAGGTAACTTCCTTTCCTGTGGCGGTCCTCATGAGAGCCAGTTTCATCATAGAGCTCGATGGTTTTTTGCAACTGCACTTGAATAAACTTTTAAAGTTCTAGAAATGTTCCTGGTTGACTGACATAATCTTGCCATAATATGGACTTGGTCTTTTACAAAATAGGGCTATCTTCTGTATACCAACTCTACCTTGTCACAACACAACTGATTGGCTCAAGCTCATTAAGAATGAAAGAAATTCCACAAATTAACTTTTAATAAAGCACACCTGTTAAATGAAATGCATTCCAGTTGACTACCTCATGAAGCTGGTTGAGAGAATGCCAAAAGTGTTCAAAGCTGTCATCAAGGTAAAGGATGGCTACTTTGAAGAATCTCAAATATAACATATATTTTGATTTTTTAACACTTTTTTGGTTACTACATGACTCCATGTGTTCATATGTGTTATTTCATAGCTTTGATGTCTTCAGTATTATTCTATGATGTAGAAAATAGTCAAAATAAAGAAAAACCCTTGAATGAGTAGGTGTCCAAACCTTTACTGGTACTGTATATTAATATATTAGCATATATATATATATATATGAACAATGTTCTATTTAATTCTGTGAAGGCACTCACCTTGGTCTTGCCATCTATTTTGGAGCCTCTGTCCAACAGCAGTTTGACCATATTACTATTTCCTCTTTTAGATGCCACATGGAGAGGTGTGATGTCATTCTGTTAGAACAGAGAGAGGAGGTCGGAGTGAGCCACACAGTACAGAGCTGTGAATATTATCTGGATGTGATCCATATGGCAATACTAATAAACCTAAACAGCATCTGAATCCAGTAAGGGAAAGACGCCTGCCTTATATTGTTACAAAAACATCATTTGAGAAACAAACAACAATTTGACAAACTGATATTCAAAGTATTCTGAATATCACATGTGGTATGTTTAACTAAGTGGGTGGAAAGCTGTTCATTCTTGAGTATTATACTCCATCTCTTGTGTAATTTACTGTGGAGCGAATCATTCATTACTGTCGACTTCCAACAGAAACACAAACACTACAGCTTGATGCTGCCATTTCATATAATTACAAGCTATCATTGTTACCCATTAGGCTAAGCTCTAATGTTGACGCAGATAGGGGGTCTGTTGTTACATTCCTTGATACGTGTTGTTCTGATTTTGACACTATCATTGTATGATCTGAGTACAGTATATTGGCAGTGGGAGGGTGGGGTGATTTGAAGCACTATATGATGCAAAGAGGATGCAGTCTGTCGTGTGTAATTTTCCATAGAGTGTAGTGGAGTGTGGCTAGTAGCTCCTCCTGTCCAGCAGAGGGCAGAGCAGCCTTACCCTGGCCATGAAGTCCACAGCGGCCCCTCGGTTCAGCAGAAGCGTGGCCACGTTGATGTTGCCATAGTGAGCAGCGATGTGGAGAGGAGTGAAGCCGCTCTGAGGGAGCAGGAGAACAGAGCACACAACAACGACACAGGAGTCAGAGACAACCAAGGGTTTGATATTAGTCTCTCATATTATCTATACTCGAATAAGTATACGGGCTACTACTGTACACATAAACAATCAAACATGACTTTTCTCACTGTGGCAGAGAAAGTCTTTGTTTTGAAAACCCGAACACAAATCCCGTAGACTAGAGTGTGAATGGTATGTTGATGTTCATATGTCATACCATTATGATTATTTCAACCTTACAACAGTTTCATACTGGACCGTAACACATGAACTACCACACAATAAGGATAGACATAGGGACATAAAGTCTGCAGTTACAGACTGTAGTTTATGTAGGATTACAACAGCCTGTTGACCCCATGTATCATAAATACATGGTGTCTTCATATGTGAATGTAACCTATTTAATTCACTGGGGGCTTCCTAATGAAACCATGGCTTAGAGGGAAGCAGCATTCCAAGCAAGAGGAATATAAGGGAAATGGCACATCTCAGCTAAAGGTATCCAATCAGAGAGATCATTTTAGATAAAGATATCAATTTACATAGATCCCCATTTCAATTAGCCAATAAACCAATACAAGGCAGGTGGTTGACCAAGCTTCCAGCACATAAACCACTAAGTTGTGAGCATTATACACTCTTCTATTTCTGTTCTAAGAATAAACAAATCAGCTTGAGGTTTCATTCAAATAAGATATATTTTTGCATTAAACACTTAATCATAAATGTAATATATCTGACATTCACCATGGGACACAGATGGTTCCATTAAGTTTAAAACATATTAGAAGGAGTTAATCCAACTACCCAAACGATTTATTGGCAATGCTTTTAGCATCTACTATCATGCAGTGATATCTACATTTACAAAGCCAAGTAAAGATACTAGCCATATCCACCAGCCTGGTAGCCATGCTGACCAAAACAGGCATTCTGAGAGGGCAGCCTGCGCTGCCATTGTTTTTGGTGGGGTGAGGTCCTTCGGTTTTTACTCTGGAAACAGCACTAACAGACGTAACTAATGTCCCATGCACAAGCCTAAAGGGGCTGGGGTTGGGAAATGAATATCTAAATGCAGTCTAATAAACAAACTAGTAGACCATTTCTCTGCTGCTGGGAGGCTGTTGTTCCTTAAATCTAAAAGGCCAGATTATAGTAAAAATACAGTCTGCTAAACAGTAAGACTTGTCTGTCTTGAGCCATAACGTGATTTATCATTAACAATGTTATGGCAGGATATCTATCTTGGTACCTATTAAAACCTTGGAACCCATAGAATCGTTGAAACCCATGGAAACCTTGGAACCCATAGAATCCTTGAAACCCATGGAACTCATAGAATCCTTGAAACCCATGGAAACCTTGGAACCCATGGAATCCTTGGGACCCATGGAATCCTTAGAACCCATGGAATCCTTGGGACCCATGGTAACTTTGGAACCCATAGAATCCTTGAAACCCATGGAAACCTTGGAACCCATAGAAACCTTGGAACCCATGGAATCCTTGGAACCCATAGAATCCTTGGGACCCATGGTAACCTTGGAACCCATGGAATCTGTGGAAACCTTGAAACCTATGGAAACATTGGAACCCATGGAATCCTTGGAAAGAAACCTTGGAACCTATGGAATTCGTTCAAAACTTTGGGACCCGTGGAAACCTTGGAACTCGTGGAATCCTTGGAACCCATAGAAAACTTGGAACCCTTCTTGCCTCCAGCTACAGGTATCCACAGTCCACATCAGTATTAGTAAGACATGCTGCATTATTACAGAACGATTGCTCTCTTTCTATCAGTAATAAGAGACACACTACATGAATGAAGCAATGGGGAAAAGGCAAAAAAAAACTGAAAGAGAAGGGAGATATGGGACTGCAGCAACACTAGTATATGGTATAGGGGGTTGTTTCTGTTTTTGGGGGAGCTGCAATGGATAGAGTAAGTACTGTACAATGTACAGATATACCTCTGTCGTTCTATTCACCATCATCTAGGGGAGAGGGCACAAGACCGGCCAAGAGAGGAGAGAATTGGTGGTTAGTGTGCACACAACATCACAAGGAGAGATTATAGGTGGAGTTACTCGAGTAGGTCTTTAGTTGGCCAGAGAAGTTGTGAATCACTCAACTTTACAATACAGAAACTGCCCCGCTGATGTTAAGATTAAAAGTTGCTAAATTCCAAACCAAACTGTCAGTTGTGGTTAAATTGTTCCACGGGATATAAGGTCACGGGATATAAGGTCACGGTACAGCATCAGCCACATCTCTTTATATCCATCTGCATTATTCTTTCTCTCCTCTCTGTATTGTCTGACTCAGAATAATGTCATGCATTATTACATATGCACCTACACAAAACCTCAAAGAAAATAAACATAACAAAACAACTAAATAAACAATAAAGAAACACTTTTTTTTTTTAAATAGATTAAAACGGATGAACCTACTCATATGGGAAAAGAGCCAGAAAGACAGAGGTGAGAAGCAAAGGGAGAGAGATAACATTAGCAGAAGTGTAGTGTAGTGGTCACCTTGGACTCGACATCTGCATTGTGGTCGTTCTGGAGAAGTAACGCTGCAGCCTTGGTGTCGTCCTTGCGGGCGGCGATGTGCAGGGCGGGCAGACGCACCTTGCCCTTGGTGTCATTCTCCAGGAGCAGAGACACCACCTGGTCATGCCCCTGCTGCAGGGCCACCGCCAGAGGAGTGAACCCGTCCTGTTAGAGGGAGGCAGGGGGAAACTTAGAGGGGTAGGGGAAGTGAGTGACATAGACATCCCACATTTCCACAGCAATGCTGGGCCACCTGGGACTATAATACTGTGTTACTAAGGACACAATGCTACATGTCCACATGTATCAAATGTCGGATAGATGACGTCATGAAATCAATTGAAATAATTCATCTTTAGTATATTCTAACCAAGTCTAACCAAATATCTTACTTGCCTAAAATCCCCAAATCTATTGCACTTAGTCAAACATCAAACAGATACTTCACATTTCACTCTATATACAGTACATCTGACAGACTGCAGGAGGATAAACTGTATACATTACATAACACAGTATAGAGCATTTCTCTCCCACATCTTTTCCCTTACATAATTCCCCTTTACAGTGTGTTTGTGTGTGTGTGTGTGTGGGGGGGGGGGGACTGGACCAGTGGTTTTAACTGGTTGTACTGGTGGCTTTTCCTTACAGGCAGCAGATCCTGGCTCCAGCAGCAGGCAGCTCTCAGTGTAAACCAGACCATAGAGGCTGATTGGTATAAGGGACCTTATCTCTGGCCTGCTCAAGGTCATTCAGCTCTACTATACACTACCAATCAATGAGGCGCTGCCTGCTGGAGTCCCTGAATCCACCACAGAGAGAGAGAGAGAGAGAGAGAGAGAGAGAGAGAGAGAGAGAGAGAGAGAGAGAGAGAGTGAGTGAGAAAGAGAGAGAGCAATAGAGCGAGAATGGGAGCGAGTGAGTGAAAGAGAGGGAGGTAGTAACAGAGAGAAAGAGGGAGATGGAAATAGAGAAAGAAAGAGGGGATGTATAGAGATAGTAAAAGAGGTGTGGGGGAGAGGATGGAGGTAAGCATGCAGAGCTGGAGGTTATATGGAGGCAGGGAGAGAGAGGGGGAGGTGAGCAGTGAACAACATAACAGGAAGGGTGGGCGGGGACACACACCTCGGTGGCCATACTCTGGCTGGAGTTGTGTCCCAGGAGGAAGCGTACCACCTCCAGATGGTTCTCCTGGGCAGCCATGTACAGTGGGGTGAAGCCATTCTACAAGAGAGGACCAACAGGAAACTCAACAGTCAATCCCAAAGCACACAGAGTAGCCTATCTTATGACAGACAAATATATTATACTTTATGATTCCACAGCTCAGACAATTCATACAGTACTATACAAAGTATATTACACAACTTCCATTGTCATAGTGTGCAGTGTAAGAAAAGCACTCTTTGGTGGAGTGAAACATTCCGGTGATCTTTGTCAGCTCAGTTTATTGCTATTGATCTGAGGAATGTCTCAACGGGGCAATATTGGGATTTTTGATGAAAGGATATTTCCCCCTGTGAAACGCATGGACAGCACAATCCTAGAGAGTATATTCCCAGTCACAACCCTGACAGAATAATACCGCTGATCTGGCAGATCTCTCAAATGAATGATTTTCAGGTGGTGAACAGATGTATAAAGATATGATTGTGTGGATGTTTCAATGATAATTATATGGTAATGTTAATATATTAAAAGCTTCACATCGTGGAATACAGTGTGAGTCCTATACAGACTCCTTGTCGTATGAATGTGTGTTTAATGGTGTGTTCTGATATGTTCTGTATCTCTGACCTGAGTTATGTGTGTGTGTGTGTGTGTGTGTTATGGATATCCTACCTGAGACTGTGCGTTGACATTGGCTCCATTGGTGACCAGCTCTTTCACCACTTCCGTTTGGCCGGCCAGGGAGGCTATGTGAAGAGCGGTGTTTCCTTTCTGCATTAGAGAGGAGAATGAGAGGCATGCCAGTTAATCTCTCCCCCACCTGTCCCAGTGTACCAATCCCCGCACCGCCTTGCCAAACCTCAGTTATGCCTTTGTAGCGCTGGCATTCTCGCTTTGGCCTCCCTCTGGCCCTGGCTGCCATTGATGTGTCACTTCCGATGTACCACGTCCAACACATAAACAAGCGGCCCTCGTACCACCACCATAAATAAAACCGGTGTAGTTTTTAATAAACTGCAAGCGGGTTCTGAGCGGTGTGTTAACCCCCGAGCATCCACGTGATGGAGTCTCTGATGTCAGCAACACTGTTGCACAATATCAACATAACTCACATAGAGTACAGTACTGAACATGAAGAGGTGAGCATGTTTGACCTATGGATTATGACAACAGCTGGTAAAGACAACCGCTTTTGTGAGAGTTCCTAGTCTCTGCTCTGTGTTTGAGTAGTTTGAAGACTGTCCTTAGTGTTGCATTTTTCATAGTGCTCAGTGTTTATATATAACCTGTGTCTGCTTTCAATGGGAGAGAGGGAACACTAATGGTAGCCACAGTCTCCAAGTCTGTCTATGAACAAACATGGACATGCTGCTGGCCACACCAATGCTAACCACTGAATGCTCGGCTCATGCTGTGCTTGTGACCGACTGGGTCCAGAACCTGTGTCATCTGCACACCTCGAAGCTAAGTCCACTGAATATCAGCCCTAGGAGCTAATGCAAGTCTTCAGGTCTCAGGCAAATGCTATTCATCATGCATACAGTTCACTAAACCACCTCTGCTACATGTGGCCCAACAGTGTTGGCCGACAGCAACAAAGCAGTAATAGATGCAGAGTGGGACTAACCTTGGTTGCTGCGTCCACATTGGCTTCTAGCTTCAGCAGCTCAGCCACCACCTCCACATGACCCTCCTTAGAGGCCAGATGAAGAGCGTTCAATCCATTCTGAAAGAAATGACAGAAAGTGTTTATGTACCTCTATGGCACCCATACATTCTCTGTAAAACAGACAGATTGGACACGTGGCGTGAGATTATTCAGATGAGGAGCTGCTATGTCTTTCAAGTCCATTGAAATGAGTGATTTGTGTTGTGGCCTTGTTAAATAAATGTCACACAGCCACAGGATTAAATGTATTTGATGCATATCGTTTCAGTTACATTAAAGTAATGTATTATGTACAAAATTAATGAACTGAGCAGCAGATGTTGGATATTAAGCCACCCACCTGGTTGCAGATGTTGATTTCCACCCCAGACTTCAGGTAGTCCAGGGCCTTTTCAAGGTTCCCAGCCCGCGCTGCTCGCAGGTAACTGGCATTGCTGTCCGACTAAGGATGGAGAGAGAGAGAAATATAGGTCAAATACAGTCCACATGCTATACAGATGTGTCTACTGCTCAACAGCAGAGGGCTAGAATGAAAACATCGGTTCACATTCTCAGGGAGTCACTGCGATAAACAGTCACACACACACACACACACACATGTAAACACACGCATTACACACAAACCAAACATCTCAGATACTGTACCAGAGTCATGTCTTTCTCAAATCCCAAAAACCCAAAGGTCTTTTGTTTTGTGTAGAACTGTAGCTACATTTGAACTGTATTGTAAAGTAGAGTGGACAGAAATAACACATCCCAAAGATCCAGCCAAACAAACTGAGCTATTATCCCAACACACTGGCCTTCTACGTCATCCTTTCTTCATATCAGATCCCAGGACTCCTCTTGCTCTTCGTTATTTTAAGATGCCAGCAGCGACAAACCCAAATATCTCACGACTCCAGAGTAAGACAAGGGTGGGTGGTCCCGATTGTCAATACAGAGACCTCTCTCTAACAGTAAAGATAAGAAAATACATTCTCAGGAGACAACTCTCTCAGTCCTCCTCTTCTAGAAACAGAGAATGTACTGTATTATCCCTCCTTTCTGCTTTGCTCTTCTTCATTTTAAGATAAGAGACGGCTTTGTGAACAAAAAAAAATGATGACACAAGCCATTTTGGGGTTTGCCCATGTAACAATTGTTTGTGTGTGGACGGGTATGTGTGTCTGTGTCTGTGCATGCATGTGTCTGTGTATGTATGAGTGTGCTTATGTGTGCGTGTCTGTCTTGCCAGCTCACGTCAGATTGTTCTGTTTGTGTCTGGGACATTACACAACAGAAACGGACACATAGCAAAGTCTGCACCTTTGCTTGCTGTAATTGTATGAAGTCGATTTCCAAAACCCAGCACCAGTACACATGCCCTCAGAGCATGCAGTTGAGATAGTCTGCTACATAAAATGGTCTCAGAGGCAAAATTCCCCTGAATTAACCAATGCCCAGACATTCTAAATTTAGCCCGTTTCCAGAGACACTTACAGTAAACTGGCAGACCCAAACAACATGAGTGCCACAACCTATTCCCCACCCCCATACTTTTCCAGGAATAGCTCTGATGGCTTGATAAATGAACAAGACATTCTTCCAGATTGCTCCAGTGATAGGCACTCAGAGTGGACTGTGGAAGCAATGTCAGAAGTGTGTGTGTGTGTGTGTGTGTGTGTGTGTGTGTGTGTGTGTGTGTGTGTGTGTGTGTGTGTGTGTGTGTGTGTGTGTGTGTGTGTGAGTGAGTGAGTGAGTGAGTGAGTGAGTGAGTGAGTGAGTGAGTGAGTGAGTGAGTGAGTGAGTGAGTGAGTGAGTGAGGGAGTAAGTGAATGAGGGAGTGAATGAGTGAATGAGTGAGTGAGGGAGGGAGGGAGGGAGGGAGGGAGGGAGGGAGGGAGGGAGGGAGGGAGAACACATTACCAAAGATCTTAGTATCATAGGATACATGAATGCCTGTTTCCTTTTCCAAACACAAGCCTCTATGGCAGAACAGTGGCAGTGAACTATTAGTGCAATTTCATTGCTTTGGTCTTTGAAGAGACTAATGTAACAGTATATATGGACAAATGCCATTATGTTTCTCATTTAAACCCCTGGGCATTTTCTGTAATAAAACTGTAGTGCTGTAACTATGAATATTAACATAGCTAAAGGGCATTGTTTGGCATATGCCAGAGGCAGTGATTCTCAATAGCAATGTGAATCTGAGGAGGGGTCATTTCAAAACAGGTGAGAACTTTCCATCCGATGACTCAAATGCCTCTAAAGGTATATCTCTCTAGTACAAAGCTTAGGACAACTCCTCCTTGACCTAGAACACTGGTAACCCCTGTCCTTCACTGTGAACAGTTAGTACTGCTGGCTCCTCTCCAGACTCAGCTAGTTGGCAGACTCCTTCCCTCATTTCAGAACAAAATCCATTCCAGACCGTGTCATTAATAAATTACTCCTAGCACCCTTCCTCCAATTCTTATTTTCTCAGTTAGAGACAACACATTATCTCAATGATTTGTAGAAATCTTCATAACAAAACATCAGGACAAGTGTCATAGGTCTATTATTCGGGTTCTTTTCTAGCGCAAACGCACAAGCAGACACACTTTCCCACAGTGTGTGGTGGTTACATAACAAGCACATGCTGTAAGTGACTGTCAAGGATCTCTGAGAAAAGTATATGATAAAGTGGCTACTGGCTCTGAGGTTTGTTCAGTGTCAGATGCTTGACTCTTAACTCAGACCTCTGCCATCAACATGTGAGGCCACTTAGCGTTATGGTGTCTCGTTGCTGTTGACAGTCAGACAACCAAACATCCATTTATGCCTCAACCCATGTCAACATACAAAGTAGAGGATCACGGATGGTGGCATCGTGGATACAGTGCTGGTGCTCCTCTGAAGTACAACTCTCATTGAAGAGCCCTGCCATTCAAGCCTACAGAACTGACTCATGTTTGTCTGACCTTTATTTCCCAAGCTAAGCAATAACTTTCACCACTGTCACCACTCTCACCAAGACAACGGTGGAGTGATCCTGTGGAGTTTTTACTGCAGGTGATTTGCATGCCTATCATTCATCATAAAGGAATCACCCAGATTCTCCATGTTATTTGACATTCTGCTCCAGCGTATCGAAAGGGGATGCGCTGTGAAGGAAGTTGGAGTCGAGGCCTCCAAAGATAAGACCTTCAATATGAAGTCACACTGAGTTCAGTGACCCAAGTAGCCCTGGCTCAACACAGAATTGGCCAGACTACAGTACAGTATATAAAGCTACGAGGCAACAGTCTTTTAAAACCAGTCTCTCCATCACAGGAAAATGACTAGCGACACGGGTGACCGCCATTTCAAATACCATCCCGTCGCCCCGTCGCATTCAAGTCGAAGAGAGAAAATCGTCTTTGTGTGTAAGGCATTACAGGGGATGGAGAGAGATTAGCTTTGAAAATATGATTAAACTTTGCAGATCGGAAGTTCAAAGAAATTAGGCCATTAAAGAGTAGGCTAAGCCTGAAGGAATAGCATTAATCTACTGTTAGTTAGTTAAAGGGACTGGGGCTCCGTCGCTCTGACTGACGACTGATTCCCTGTTAAAGAGAAAGCTCTTATTTACTAATTCCGTCTGAATTATTATACAGCTCCATTTAGGCCAACAGCATCTCAACAGAAAACATGTGGCACATTTTCTGTTAAGCTGATATAAAAATGACAATCCAATATTGAGGCAGAGTAGCGCTGCAAAGAGTTTTGTTGAATTAGTGTTTGGCCCAGATATCACTTATGACATCATTGAGTCCGGGGGTTACTGTTTTGTGTGGAGTGATTTTCTTTGCGATATCCCCCACATGATGTCAAGTAGGTAGTAGAACAAAAAACACAGACATACCAAAACAGAGGCACTGCAAAGCATCCACCCACCCACACACACACACGTATCTTCTATATTCTACATATAAATACACTCGCACACACACACACGGCATGTTGATGTCTGTGCTCCAGGCTGCTGGTTAGCTCAGTTTGAGCCCAGAACCCGCATCATTGTCTCATTTATCCCCTGGCCTCCATCGATACAAAAACACAGCCTAGGGCCACATGAGCTTAGAATGCCGATTGGTGCCAAAAAGCATCCAACCACCACACAGACACGCACTTTCCATTGGGGAAAAACAACACTATTGACAGGTTAGTGCATTCATTGTGGAGCTATTAGTTAGACAGATATCATTGCAAATGATGTTTTTCTCAAAGGGCCATTGGTGTACAGTAGATGTGGACCAGTACTAGAATAGTTAATGGCTTATAATTGGAAGGTATTGACAGCAGGATCATAAGCACTTCTATTTACCGTTAGCAAATCATCCCCATAGGTCATGCTCACAGTCATTTTATGCAGGTACATAATGGTTAATACCATGAAAAAAATGGACAAAACCGAAAATCCGGCCTACAGTATATATAATGTTGAAGTGTAAAGGATGCAAGGGAAATGAGTGATTATACCACATGTGTACTGAACAAAAATATAAATGCAACATACAACAATTTCAAACATTTTACTGAGTTAAAATTCATATAAGAAAATCAGTCAATTGAAATAAATGAATTAGCTTCCTTCAATAATATTGATCTAAATAGCTACGCTCCACATCTCTTTGTGGACCTCCGTCCCTATCTCTGAGTCACTTAGTTAGACGACATGTGATTGGCTGAAAATATGGCTAGTGAGAGCATCCTTCTGATTCTAACCTAAGAATGATTCTCGAAAAATACAACAAAAACACTGGTACCTCCACATGCTGTGCTCTCAGCTCTAATACAGGCTACAACTATATATAGTGCCTTCAGAAAGTATCCAGACCCCTTGACTTTTTCCACATTTTTTGACGTTACAGCCTTATTCTAAAATTGATCAAATAGTTTTCCCCCCTCATCAATCTAAACACGATACCCCATAATGACAAAGCAAAAACAGGTTTTTAGAAATCTTTGCTAATTTATGAAAAAATATATATGACATTTACATAAGTATTCAGACCCTTTACTCAGTACTTTGTTGAAGCACCATTGGCAGCAATAACAGCATTCAGTCTTCTTGGGTATGACGCCACAAGCTTCTCTGCAGATCCTCTCTAGCTCTGTCAGGTTGTATGGGGAGCGTTGCGGCACAGTTATTTTCAGGTCTCTCCAGAGATGTTAGATTGGGTTAAAGCCCGGGCTCTGGCTGGGCCACTCAATGACATTCAGAGACTTGTCTCAAAGCCACTCCTGCATTGGCTTGGCTGTGTGCTCAGGGTCATTGTTCTATTGGAAGGTGAACCTTCACCCCAGTCTGAGGTCCTGAGCGCTCTGGAGCAGGTTTTCATCAAGGATCTCTCCGTACTTTGCTCTGTTCATCTTTGCCTCTATCCTGACTTGACTCCCAGTCTCTGCTGCTGAAAAACATCCCCACAGCATGATGCTGCCAAAACCATGTTTCACCGTAGGGATGGTGCCAGGTTTCCTCCAGATGTGTCTGTTGGCATTCAGGCCAAAGAGTTCAATCTTGGTTTCATCAGACCAGAGGATCTTGTTTCTCATGGTCTGAGAGTCTTTAGGTGCCTTTTGGAAAACTATAAGCGGGCTGTCATATGCCTTTTACTGAGGAGTGGATTCCGTCTGGCCACTCTACCATAAAGGGCTGATTGGTGGAGTGCTGCAGAGATGGTTGTCCTTCTGGAAGGCTCTCCCATCTCCACAGAGGAACTCTGGATCTCTGTCAGAGTGACCATCGGTTTGTTGGTCACCTCCCTGACCAAGGCCCTTCTCCCCCGTTTGCTCAGTTTGGCCGGGCGGCCAGCTCTAGGAAGAGTCTTGGAGGTTCCCAACTTCTACCATTCAAGAATGATGGAGGCCACTGTGTTCTTGGGGACCTTCAATGCTGCAGAAATGTTTTGATACCCTTCCCCTGATCTGTGCCGTAACACAATCCTATCTCGGAGCTCTACGGACGGTTCCTGTGGGACCTTGTATAGACAGGTGTGTGCCTTTCTAAATCATGTCCAATCAATTGAATTTACCACAGGTGGACTCCAATTAAGTTGTAGAAACATCTTAAGGATGATCAATGGAAACAGGATGCACCTGAGCTCAACTTCGAGTCTCATAGCAAAGGGTCTGAATACTTATGTAAATCAGGTATTTAAAAAAGTATATATACATTTGCAAAGAATTAAAACCTGTGTTTTGCTTTGTCATTTTTTTGTATTGTGTGTAAACTCAGCAAAAAATGAAACATCCTCTCACTGTCAACTGCATTTATTTTCAGCAAACTTAACATGTGTAAATATTTGTATAAGATTCAAACAACTGAGACATAAACTGAACAAGTTCCACAGACATGTGACTAATATGTTGAATAATGTGTCCCTGAACAAAAGGGGGGTCAAAATCAAAAGTTACAGTCAGTATCTGGTGTGGCCACGAGCTGCATTAAGTACTGCAGTGCATCTCCTCCTCATGGACTGCACCAGATTTGCCAGTTCTTTCTGTGAGATGTTACCCCATTCTTCCACCAAGGCACCTGCAAATTCCCGGACATTTCTGGGGGGAATGGCCCTAGCCCCCACCCTCTGATCCAACAGGTCCCAGACGTGCTCAATGGGATTGAGATCTCTTCGCTGGCCACGGCAGAACATTGACATTCCTGTCTTGCAGAAAATCACACACAGAATGAGCAGTATCGCTAGTGGCATTGTCATGCTGGAGGGTCATGTCAGGAGGAGGTTGCAGGAAGGGTACCACATGAGGGGGGAGGATGTCTTCCCTGTAACGCACAGCATTGAGATTGCCTGCAATGACAAGAAGCTCAGTCCGATGATGCTGTGACACACCGCCCCAGACCATGACGGACCCTTCACCTCCAAATCGTTTCCGCTCCAGAGTACAGGCCTCGGTGTAACGCTCATTCCTTCAATGATAAACACGAATCCGACCATCACCCCTGGTGAGACAAAACTGTGACTCCTCAGTGAAGAGCACCTTTTGCCAGTCCTGTCTGGTCCAGCGAAGGTGGGTTTGTGCCCATAGGCGACGTTGTTGCTGGTGATGTCTGATGAGGACCTGCCTTACAACAGGCCCACTAGCCCTCAGTCCAGCCTCTCTCAGCCTATTGCGGACAGTCTGAGCACTGATGGAGGGATTGTGCATTCCTGGTGTATCTCGGGCAGTTGTGGTTGCCATCCTGTACCTGTCCCGCAGGTGTGATGTTCGGATGTACCGATCCTGTGCAGGTGCTGTTACACGTGGTCTGCTACTGTGAGGACGATCAGCTGTCCGTCCTGTCTCCCTGTAGCGCTATCTTAGGCTTCTCACAGTACGGACATTGCAATTTATTGCCCTGGCCACATTTGCAGTCCTCATGCCTCCTTGCAGTGTGCCTAAGGCACGTTCACGCAGATGAGAAGTGACCCTGGGCATCTTTTTTGGGGTGTTTTCAGAGTCAGTAGAAAGGCCTCTTTAGTGTCCTACGTTTTCATAACTGTGACCTTATTTGCCTACCGTCTGTAAGCTGTTACTGTCTTAACGTCCGTTCCACAGGTGAATGTTCATTCATTGTTTAAGGTTCATTGAAGAAGCCTGAGAAAAAGTGTTTAAACCCTTTACAATGAAGATCTGTGAAGTTATTTGTATTTTTACAAATTATCTTTGAAAGACAGGGTCCTGACGTAACAAAATGTAGAAAAAGTCAAGGGGTCTGAATACTTTCTGAAGGCACTATATTGCTGTTGTATTTCACCCCCTTTTTATCCCAAATTTAGATCTTGTCTCATCGCTGCAACTTCCCAACTGGGCTCGGGAGGTGAAGGTTGAGTCAAGCGTCCTCCGAAACATGACCCTTCAAATCACGCTACTTAACACCTGCCCACTTAACCCGGAAGCCAGCCGCACCAATGTGTTGGAGGAAACACTGTTCAACTGACGATGGGGTCAGCCTGCAGGTGACTGGCCCGCCACAAGGACTCGCTAGAGCGCGATGAGCTAAGTAAAGCCCCCGTCCAAACCCTCCCCTAACCCGGACAACGCCAGGCCAATTGTGCACCGCCCTATGGGACTCCCAATCAAGGCCGGATGTGATACAACCCGGGATCGAACCCGGGTCTGTAGTGACGCCCCTAGCACTACGATGCAGCGCCATAGACCACTGCGTCACTCGAGAGGCCCACATGCTATAACTCTGATACAACTATATACATCTAGATATGAGAGCCCACACCCAGGCACAAAATATAGGGAAGGGAAAGAAGTTATCTCTAGGTCAGTGCTACAATGGTTTGTGCGTGCGCGCATACACACACACACACACACACACACACACACACACACACACACACACACACACACACACACACACACACACACACACACACACACACACACACACACACACACACGCACACTTATAGCAGATCAGAGGACAATTATCAGTGGAGAGATTATCCACCAAATTCAAGCCATCCACAAAGCCTTAAGAAATTCCCTATGCAGCAGGATGCTCTACGCTGCACATCTGATTTCCCCTTATCACATTACCTGTCAAGGTCAGCTGGTTTGCACTGGATCCCTGACAAAGAGCATCCTTTAGATAGTT